>NC_080541.1:5609434-5856934 GCF_028640845.1 Ahaetulla prasina
GCAAAACACCAGATGCACATCTGGAAGGGCAATTACACTTATTTATTGTTAAACAGCCTATGCACAGGAATCTTCTCAACAAGTCATTACCACCTGCTAGAAATTAGATAAGGGTCCATGCAGTGGTGAAATCCAATTTTTTTTACTACCAGCTCTGTGGGTGTGGCTTGGTGGGTTTGGCTTCGTGGGTGTGGCAGGGGAAGGATACTGCAAAATCCCCATTCCTTCCCCACTCCTCGGGGAAGTATATTGCAAAATCCCCATTCCCACCCACTCTGGAACCAGCCAGAGGTGGCATTTGCCGGTTCTCCGAACTGCTCAAAATTTCCGCTACCGGTTCTCCAGAACCTGTCAGAACCTGCTGAATAGCAACCTTGGGTCCATGGAGTTGGCTCACTTGTGGTTAAGTAAGGATTCTAGGCTGATTCCTCTTTTAACTCCACCCCCCAGGAGCTGCCACTCCTTTTCCTATAACACTATTGTACAGAACATCGGCATTGATCCTATCTCTCCGACCGGTCGCAGACGGTGTTGACGGGGGGGCAGAGGTCGACTCCGCGGCGCCTCACTTGTGGGGTGCCGCAGGGGTCGATTCTCTCGCCCCTTCTGTTCAACATCTATATGAAGCCGCTGGGTGAGATCATCAGTGGCTTCGGTGTGAGGTACCAGCTGTACGCTGATGACACCCAGCTGTACTTTTCCACACCGGGCCACCCCAATGAAGCTATCGAAGTGCTGTCCCGGTGTTTGGAAGCCGTACGGGTCTGGATGGGGAGAAACAGGCTCAAGCTCAATCCCTCCAAGACGGAGTGGCTGTGGATGCCGGCATCCCGGTACAGTCAGCTGAGTCCACGGCTGACTGTTGGGAGCGAGTCATTGGCCCCGATGGAGAGGGTGCGCAACTTGGGCGTTCTCCTGGATGAACGGCTGTCTTTTGAAGACCACCTGACCGCCGTCTCCAGGAGAGCTTTCCACCAGGTTTGCCTGGTGCGCCAGTTGCGCCCCTTTCTAGACCGGGATGCCTTATGCACAGTCACCACGCCTCGTGACGCCTCGCCTGGATTACTGCAATGCTCTCTACATGGGGCTCCCTTGAGGGGCATCCGGAGGCTTCAGTTAGTCCAGAACGCGGCTGCTGGTGATAGAGGAGCCCTCGTGGCTCCCGTGACACCTATCCTGCGCAGACTGCACTGGCTACCTGTGGCCTTCCAGGTGCGCTTCAAGGTTCTGGTGAACGTCTTCAAAGCGCTCCATGGCATAGGGCCGGGTTATTTACGGGACCGCCTACTGCTACCGAATACCTCCCACCGACCTGTGCGCTCTCACAGAGAGGGACTCCTCAGGGTGCCGTCGGCGTGACAGTGTCGTCTGGCGGCGCCCAGGGAAGGGCCTTCTCTGTGGGGCTCCCGCCTCTGGAACGAACTCCCCGACTCACAACTTCCGGACCTCCGAACCTTTCGTCATGAGCTTAAAACGCATTTATTCATCTGCAGGACTGTTAGTTTTTAAATTTATGGGTTTTAATTGGGGGTTTTAAATGGGGTTTTAAATTGTATCTAAATTTTTAGGCCGTTATTGAATCAGTTTTTTATATAGTTTTTAATTTGTATTCTATGTATTGTGTTTTTTATTGGCTGTGAACCGCCCTGAGTCCTTCGGGAGAAGGGCGGTATACAAATATAATAAATAAATAAATAAATAATTGATGTCTCTTTTCTTTTGTTTCTAATTTTCTTCTATCTTTTTTCTTTAGTTTTCTATTTCTTCCTTCCCACCCACCCCCTTTTTTTAAATTCTATTTTACTTTGCATTAATTTTTTTAATTTTTGTTTTTAAAACTTTTGTTGGAAGCAATATCCAGGTCCAGTTCGTCAAGGTGGGGGAAAGGCACTGGAGACAAAATGAAGGCTGGACTTCATTGGAAAGAGGGTCCATTTATTAACACATGTCCTGTTTGTGGGCGTGGTGCACCTGACCACGTGGAGTTGAGAGTGGGGTTTTTTTTTATACCTTCTCTTGCTCTTTGCACTTGAGCTTCCTGTTCCTGTGCAAGAACGTGTATTCTATTGGCTGTTTGCAGACTCCCATGGAGTTATGAAAGGGTCATAGCTGGCTTTATAGGCAAAGTACAAATCCTAGGTCTGTGATGTCGAACTTATGGCACGCTAGAAGTGGCACACAGAGCTATTTTTCCGGGCACATGAGCTGTCGCCAACTCATCTACATTTGCGCATCCATGCGCACCCCAGCTGGTATTCGGGCGTACGGTGCACACGCATGCAATTCAGGGGACTTAGCTGGTCTTCAGAGCTCTCCAGCACGTGTGCACGTGTTTGCACATGTGCATGAGAGTATTGGTGCGCAGCATGCACGTGTGTCCAGACGGCGTTCATGTGCCTGCATTGCACGCATGAAAACTACACACATGCGCAGACGATCCGGTTCCACATGCAGCACACAGGGGGGAGTTGTGCAAAACCTGCGTGCATGTGCAGATGGTGTGATTGCGTGTGCAGTGCACGGGGAGAAGCCGCGTGTTAACGTGGATGGCATGCGCGCACGCAAAGCGCGCAAAGCACGTACCCGTTCAGCACTCGGGGAGTAAAAGGTTCGCCACCACTTTCCTAGGTGTTTGTCTGAGCTACGTTTGGTTGAAGTTTGGACTGCTGATGCAATGAAGGGACGTGTGTTCTGAATAGGGGGTTGGGAAATTCCTATTATGGCTTAATGCAGTGGTAGTCAACCTGGTCCTTCCAGCTTTCCTGGTGGGTGATAGGGGTTTTGTCCGATACTGAAGCACTTTCCTTTTTTTAATTTAATTGACTTTTTTTAAAAAAATTCATAGCATTATTTAAAAACATTTTCATTAGGTTTTTCATAAAATTCCCCGTGACAATTTAAATTTCTGAAAATATACTATTTGTATCGCCCGCGCATAAGTTTAGTTCACGTTATGTAAGTTAAACTAAATGGCACTATAGTGCGACTGCAAATAAAAGAGCCTCATCCCAGAATAGCTCGCGCAGCTCCCCCCACTCCACCCAGCTGTAACAGACAAGCAGAGCTGGTAGCCGGGCCCCCCCCCCCCACCCCAATCCATGATGTGTGAGAGGCATGCGCAGACAACAATACATGGCGCATTACTGTGGAACCGGTGGGTGGTTAGAAAATTTTACTACTAACAGAGATACAAAAGTGGTGGTAGGCATAAAAAGGATGACTACCCCTGGCTTAATGGCTTTGTCCTGGTTTAGATGTTGAGTGAGGGCTAATTGTACCATTCTACTAATTCTGCCTTTGTTCAGACTTTGCTACAGGGAGTAATGGATTACCAAATCTGCATTTCTAAAATCTGCCCCAGCTCACTATCTGCTTGTGGGCAGAGAGCTGGGGCTCTGAGTTTCTGTCTCCCTTAAGATTTTTTATTTCTCTTTTAGGGGATATATTTTAAACCTGCCTTTTTAAAAATATTCCTCAAAATATTTCATTCTTCGGGGGGGGGGGGGTGTTGGATTCCCGCACTTTCAATAAAGTTATTTTTTTTTTAAAAAAAAAAAAGTCTCTTCTTTCATGTTAGCCATCTTGTGGGAGTGTCCCAGTGGTGGTATTCAACCAGTTTGGACCGGTTCAGAGTTTAGTGTTGTGGTCCATCAGCAGCCTATGGAGCTGGCAATGGAGTCAGACAGCGATGAAGCTGAGGTGGGGCCAGGGCCATTGGGGAGTGAGGTGCGGACTCCAGAGCCTCCAGAGACTGATAGTAGTGAGGCAGAGGAACAGGAGGTGCCTGTTTCTAATGCACACATGAGAAGAACTGCCAGAAGGCAAGAGCAGCTCAAGCAAAGAGGACGACTCAGGTGTAAGGCCAAGAGATGATTGGCCCCTCCCATAAGGCTTAAAACAGACCAGCACCGGCATTTGAGCTTTGCCAGAAAACAACGTTGTAGCTGCTTCGTCTTCTGCTTCGTCTACATCTTTGTTTTTGTGGCTTCTGGACGTTTGCCAGGAAGGGCCTTTGGCAGTTTGCTTAATTGGACTAAGGTTTGTGAGATAACTGAGGAATTTGTGTTGGGAGGCATTTATTTTACTTTGAGTTGAATATTTATTTATTTATTTATTTATTTATTTAATCGTATTTATATACCGCCCTATCTCCCGAAGGACTCGGGGCGGTTAACAGGCACTTAAAAAACATATAAATACATAAATACAACATAAAAACAATTAAAAAACTTATTCTAAAAGCCCGATAGTTAAAATTATGATTAAAAATATAAAACTAAAACCCAATTTAAAACCCATAAATTTAAAATCTAACTCAGTCCCACGCAAATAAATAAGTGTGTTTTAAGCTCGCGGCGGAAGGTCCGAAGGTCCGGAAGCTGACGAAGTCCTGGGGGCAGTTCGTTCCAGAGGGTGGGAGCCCCCACAGAGAAGGCCCTTCCCCTGGGCGTCGCCAGACGACATTGCCTCGCTGACGGCACCCTGAGGAGTCCCTCTCTATGAGAGCGCACGGGTCGGTGAGAGGTATTCACGCTGGGAATGAAGTAATTCCCAGCTGTTCGAATAAAGTTTGTTTTTCCATGGACTAAGTTTATTACTACCTACTTGGGCCTGGGTCACAACAACCTGCAGGTGGGTTTGCCCCCGCCCACCCACCTGCCCTGGCGCTATGCTGTCCTATTTAGCCACGATTTCTAAGCCACGTGCATGCGTGCAAGCTTCACGTGCGAGCAAAGCAGAAGGCACACACTCACATTTTCGGTGCGTGGTGAACCGGTGGTAAAATTATGTGAAAACCACCTCTGGAGTTTTCCTGCATACATCTCCCAGGTTCCTGATTGTTTCATTAACCTCCAAACTGTTAGGGACATCCTGAGCTAAACCATTGCCCAGTGAATTCTTCATTCCATCGCTTGTGATTTTCTTTCGTCGTTGTGTGTTTGCCATTCCTTGAACAACTGTGGCTGTGGTTTGTATAAATATGGATGAGGATCCATAGCCTTCCATTAAGCGCTGCGTTTTCAGTGGTACAGAAATAGCTTGAGACGCTGCAAGGGGAAAGGAAGAGGCTAATAATGTACAAAGAGTCCTTAAACGTCAGGATGCCTTCTTAAGCTGCCCAAGAATATAGGGACATCACGTACTATTAGCATGGGCCTCCGGGAATTGAGGTCAAAGGAAGGAGGCAGGTGTATTAATTGCCAAGAAAATCTTGCTATCTGCAACGCGTCCCATAAATCCACCCGAGTCTAGAGATATTGACATTGCCATCAGGAAGTGAGAACCTGTGAAGATAAAAGCAAAAATACCGTATCTTGGCGACAAAATGCAGGAGGCTGTATATTAAACTCTGTGGCGGCAAGCTGTGGCGAATGCAGAATGCAACAGAAGTTTTTTTAAAAAAAATAATTGGATCCAGCAGAAAAGTAGGCAAGGTCAGAGATGATAGAGGAGGAGGAGGACAAGAAACGAGGGATGGAAACTGATCAAGGAGAGAAGCAACCTGGAATTAAGGAGAAACAGCGAGGACAATTAATCAGTGGAACAGCTTATCACCAGAAGTTGTGGATGCTTCATCACTGGTGGCTTTTAAGAAGAGACTGGGCAACCACTTGTCTGAAATGGCATACGGTTTCCTGCTTGGACTAGAACAGGGGTCTCCAACCTTGATCCCTTTAAGACTTGTGGACTTCAACTCCCAGAGTTGAACTCCCAGAGCAAAGCTGGCTGAGGGACTCTGGGAGTTGAAGTCCACAAGTCTTAAAGGGACCAAGGTTGGAGACCCCTGGACTAGAAGACCTCCAAGGTCCCTTTCAGCTCTATTCTGATGGATGGATGGATGGATGGATGGATGGATGGATGGATGGAGCAGTTAGAACAGAGGTTCCCAATCTTTTTTGCCCGCGGCTCCCCCGGAAATCCGACCTGCAACTGCGCATGCGCACCAGACGCGCCCGCGGCTCCCCGGAAATCCGACCTGCAACTGCGCATGCGCACCAGACGCCCCAGAAATGGCGCATCAGCGCCGGACCCAGCGGGCGCAGATATTCCGCGGCGCCCCCATGACGATAGCGCGGCTCCCTGGGGAGCCGCGGCTCACAGTTTGGGAATCACTGAGTTAGAAGAACAGGGGTGTCAAACTCAAGGACCCAAGGTCGGATACGGCCCACAGGATGTTTAGATTTGGCCCACAGGGCCACCCTGGAAACAGTGAAGTGCCTCTGCCAGTGAAAACAGAGCTCGGGACAGCTGCATGCGGCCCTCCTGAGCTCCATTTTTACTGGCAGAGGGTTGCAGGAGGCCGTCACAGCCAAAAACGGAACTCAGGAGCCCGTTTTCTCTGGCAGAGCGCTCGGGCCTCCACAGGCGCCCCCAACACAAGTGTTGTAGAGCTGGCCATGCCCCCCCCCACTGCCCCCCACCCTCCCAAGTTCAAAAACAACCCTGATGAGGCCCTCAATGAAGTCAAGTTTGATACCCCTGTAGAAGAAGAAGAGGGGAGAGGGGTGGGGAAGAGAGGAGGAGGAGGAGAGGAGAGGGGAAGAAATGGTAGAGGTGGAGGAAGAGGAGAAGGAGGAGCGGCAGGGAGGAGGAGAAATAAAGACAAGGAGAAGAGAAAGAGAAAGGGGAAGGGGAAAAGAAAAGGAGAGGGGAGGGGAGAGGAGAGAAGAATAGGTAAGTATGAAGGAGGGGAGTGGGAGAGGAGAAAGAAAAAGAAGAGCACTAAAGGGGAGGGAGGGGAGAAGAGAAAAAGAAGTGAAAGAGGAGAAAAAAGAAGTGAAAGAGGAAGAGGATGAGGAAGAGAAGGAGAGGGGGAGGGAAAGGAGGAGACGGGGAGAAAGAGAAAGAAGAGGAAGAGGAGAGAGCAGGAGGAGGAAGAGAAGGAGGGGGAGAAGGAGGAAGAGAAGGAGAGTGGAAGGGGAAGAGAAAGAAAGAAGGAGAGGAAGAGGCAGAAGAGAAGGAGAGGAGAAGGAAGAGGATTTGTGTCATCTTCAGTTTGACAATATGCTTGAGGCCTTTCTCTGATCTCTAAAAGGCAGATTTGAATAGCGGTGGGTGATTTTCAGAGGTTGAACAAATTGCCCGGAGGGGAAAAATACTTATTCCGGGAGCCCTTACGCACAAGCTGGACAGACATCAATTGATAAGGTTGCTGTTGAAATATGTTCCTGCATGAAGTGGTTTTAAGTTAAGTGTAAGGGAGCCCATCAGCTAAAGGCTGCATCTAGTCTCCGAGCAATTTTCTGGCAGCATGTTGATCTACGGTGACTATCCACACAAAAAGCCATGATGATGTTTTCTGTCATTTTTTTTGGGTGGAAAGCAACATGAAATAATGGCTTAGACTTGGAAGCCTCAAGACGAAGTCGTCCTGCCCACGACTTCATCTTGACAGATTGCAGATTGACAGAGTCGGAAGGGACCTTGTTGTTGTGTCTTGCCCGCTCTCACCGCAGCCGGGGCCTTCTTATCTGCTTCCGAACGCTGAGGAATGTCCTAGTATGCCTCCCGGCCCCAGCCCTGGCTCCATGTCCAGACAGGCTGAGGAGGAAGAAGTACCTCCAGCCCCCAGCTCTGGCTCCATGCCCAGGCAAACGGAGCAACTAGACCTCTCCCCCTCCCCCACAGCATATGAGCCTGAGGAAGGTCAATTACCAACAGCTGCAGACTGGAGTGACCCTCACTTCAGAAGAATTGATAGACGGAGGCAACAGAAGGAAGGGGGGGCAGGCCTGGATAAGTGCTGAGTCATGGAGCCACACCCCATGGCCTATATAAAGGATCTGCTTTCTGGCATTCTCTGAGTCAGGCAAAGTCTACCTTATCTTGCTGAAGTCACTTTCTGATCTCCTGCCTGCCTTGAGAACTTTGCAAGGACTTTGGCAGAGCTGCAGAGGCACGCCTGATTCGGATTTCCCTGACCCGGCCGTCAGCGGAGGAGTGGGACACGACACTTGTAGGTCTTCTAGTCCAACCTCCTGCCCAAGCAGGAGACCCTCCACCAGTGATGGCGATCCATTTTTTTTCCTTGGGTGCCAATGCCCATAATGCAATGCCATCCCCACAGGCCCCCCGTGCATGACCCCCCGTGCTCTCCCCCTACCCCCTGCGCATGTGCGTGCGCCCCCAATTTTGGTGCTAGCAGGCCTCCCTAGAGCCGCCCGGGACCAAAACTGGGCAGCGGGGTGATGCTGCACCTCCCCAACCCCCCTGTGCATGTGCGCGCGACCCACCCCCACGCAAGTGGGCCTCTCCCAGCAGAGACCCAAAAATCAGCTGGCCGGCAGGAGGCAAGCGGGCATGCGTGGTGGAGCTGACCTGGGTGTTGGCTCGCATGCCCGCAGAGTTGGCTCCATGTACCACCTGTAGCATGCTTGCCATAGATTCGCCATCACGGCCCTACACCATTTCTGACAGATGGCAATCCAGTCTCTTCTTGAAAACCTCCAGTGTTGAAGCTCCCACAACTTCTTTGGGGAAAGGTTTTCCGCTGATTCATTGTTCTCATTGTCAGAAAAGTTCTCCTTATTTCTAGGTTGAATCTCTCCTTGATCAGTTTCCATCAGACTTCAGAACTGCAGAAAAAATAATTGTTACCGACCTGCCTTCCATTGAGGACCTGTATACTGCACGAATCAAGAAGAGGGCCGTGAAAATATTTGCAGATCCCTCGCATCCAGGACATAAACTATTTCAACTCTTACCCTCAAAACGATGCTATAGAGCACTGCACACCAGAACAACTAGACACAAGAACAGTTTTTTCCCGAAGGCCATCACTCTGCTAAACAAATAATTCCCTCAACACTGTCAAACTACTTACTAAATCTGCACTACTATTAAACTTCTCATCGTTCCCATCACCAATCTCTTTCCACTTATGACTGTATGACTGTAACTTTGTTGCTGGCAATCCTTATGATTTATATTGATATATTGACCATCATTTGTGTTGTATCTTGATGAACGTATCTTTTCTTTTATGTACACTGAGAGTCTATGCACCAAGACAAATTCCTTGTGTGTCCAATCACACCTGGCCAATAAAAATTCTATTCTATTCTATCAGTTTCCATCCATTATTCCTTGTCTGGCCTTCAGGTGTTTTGGAAAATAGCTTGACCCCCTCCCCTCTGTGGCAGCCCCTAAGTGTTGGAAATGCTATTATGTCTCCCCTGGTCCAATCTTTAACTTGGATCTTTAACAAAAGATTGGACAACCATTTGTATGGGATGGTATAAGGACACCTGCCTTGGGCAGGGTAATGGACTAGAAGACATCCAAGGCAAGGTGAAATCCAGCAGGTTCTGACAGGTTCTGGAGAACCGGTAGCAGAAATTTTGAATAGTTCAGAGAATCAGCAAATACCACCTCTGGCTGGTCCCAGAGTGGGGAGGTAATGGAGTTTTTGCAATATCCTTCCCCCAGGAGTGGGGAGGGAATGCGGATTTTGCAGTATCCTTCCCCTGGAATGGGGTGGGAATGGAGACTTTGCAGTATCCTTCCCCTGGAGTGGGGTGGAATTGGAGATTTTACAGTATCCTCCCCCTGCCATGCCCACCAAGCCACGCCCACCAAGCCACACCACACCCACCAAGCCACACCCATAGAACCGGTAGTTAAAAAAATTGGACTTCACCACTGCTCCAAGGTGAATATATTTTTGCATGTATGTTGTAATATACTGTGTGGTTGAGATCTCACTTATTATGGCCATGTCAGGTGCGGGGATTCACTGGAGAAAGCAATTTTGTTTGGAAGAGTTAACGGTAAAAGGAAACCAGGCTGCAGAAGAACACGATGTCTGGATACCCTCAAAGTTGACATTAGCTGGAGCGTAGAACAACTGAAAGACATAGTGCAAGATCAGAAGATGTGGCCCACTGAATCACCAAGAGTCGGACATGATTGAAAGGATAACACCATCATCATAATGATGGCTTCCGGTGATCTTTCGGGTGAAATTCAAGGTGTTAGTTACCACCTTTAAAGCGCTCCATGGCATAGGACTGGGTTACTTATGGAACCGCCTGCTGCTACCGGCAATCTCCCATCGACCAGTGCGCTCCCATAGGGAGGTTCTCCTCAGGGTGCCGTCGGCCAGTCAATGTCGGCTGGCGGCGCCCAGGGGGAGGGCCTTCTCTGCGGGGGCACCAACCCTCTGGAACAAGTTACCACCAGGTATCCGTCAACTCCCTGATCTTCGGACCTTTCGACGCGAGCTGAAAACATTTTTGTTTCACCGTGCAGGACTGTCCTAGTGGGGTTTTAATAAGGGGTTTTATTGGTTTTAAGTTCTTCAACCAACTCTAAATTTTCCTTTTAAACTGGTCCTAAAAATTGTACTAACTGTCTTTACTTTGGCTGTAAGCTGCCCTGAGTCCTTTGGGAGAAGGGCGGTATAGAAATTGAAACAATCAATCAATCAATCAATCAATCAATCAATCAATCAATCAATAAAGTGGTTGAGATGATCACCATTCCAAATGGAACAGGGAAGATCTGCAAGCAAAGCAGTAAGAGATTATCTAAGCAGAGATGGTATTCAGGTGGTTCAGACTGTTCGCCCGAACCGGTAGTGGAAATCGCAGGTGGGCGGGCGGCCTGGCTCTATGCCATCCTATTTAGGCAAGTTTTTGAAGCTGGGCACATGTGCAGAAGTTGCCGTGCAAGCAAAGCGCATGCGTAGAAAGGCGAAAGGCAGGCTCGTGCATAAACCAGGTGGGCACGCACATGAAGCGAGCAAATGTGCGTGTGGTGAACCGGTAGTAACCTAATGCTACTACCACTGTAGCTAAGGCAAGCTGTGGACTGCTTTGCCTTATGCTCAAGAAAGCAGAACAGAAATTCGGAAGTTCTTGTAATGACTAATTAATAGCTCTGAGATCTCAGGGTGGTCTCCTGTCCAAGCTCTTACCTGGTCCTGAACCTGATTAGCTTCTAACACCAGACTAGACCAGGCACGGCTGCTACCTGCTGAGGTTTACTCTGCTTTTGTTCTTGGCAACTGTGGTCCATTTTAGGCCCAAAATATACGGTGCTAATGATTTTAGGACAGCTTTGGCTCAGTGGAATTATTTCCTCCTCATAGGAAAGAGGGAAATGATGCAATTCAGCGAGGCTGAGCTGTGCAATTTCATTCATTCTCTCTAAGATTAAAGTCGGCACCATTGTGGGAAGTTTAGTTGGCCATGTAATAATAATTGGGACCAGGGGTTCAAACCTAGGAGGCATCTACCTGCCGTCTCATTCTTGTTCTCTTGAAGTTTCCTCTACCTTTCTCCCCTGCTCTTGCCTTTGTGTTTGCTCTTTCTGTTGCTTTCATCTTTAATCAAAAGTGCACCGGCAACAGACAGACCTTTGTAACTAAGGAGCTTTGCTCTCAAAGTGCTACTGGTTGGGCTTTGATTTCAGAGGAGGGGAGATCACAGAGCAGCTTGTATCAGTTTCCAACACGAAGTACTTTTTTTTTTTTTTTAGAGTTCTATTGAAATGAAACACTAGCTCGGGTCAATATATCGCCCTTGAGAACGAGTTTTCAGAAAGGTCACTGCTGAAATTTGCTGAGGGAAGGAACTTTTGGGGCGGGGAGCATCTGTTCATCAAATGATTTTTTTTTAAATTTGCATTTATATCCCGCCCTTCTCCGAAGACTCAGGGCGGCTTACACTATGTCAAGCAATAGTCTTCATTCTATTTGTATATTTATATACAAAGTCAACTTATTGCCCCCAACAATCTGGGTCCTCATTTTACCTACCTTATAAAGGATGGAAGGCTGAGTCAACCTTGGCCTGGTGGGACTCGAACCTGCAGTAATTGTAATTGCAGGCAGCTGTGTGTTAATAACAGACTGCATTAGCCTGTTGACAAGACAAGAGGCAGTCGATTGCAGTCGACAATACATTGGTGATGTGTAATTCATTCCCAACGCATGAGAGACTTCACTGTTGTTTCCAGTGAGAAATTGTGAGCATTCGAGACCAAGCACAGTCCAAAAACACTAGATGGTGAACCTATGGCATGTGTGCCACAGGGGGCATGCATAGCCATATCGGTGGGCACGTGAGCTCAGCTCCAGTGTGCATGCGTGTGCCAGCCCCCTCATTTTCGGGTCTTCTGGGCCCACCGGAAGTTCGCAAATGGGCTGTTTTTGGCCTCCAGAGGGCCTCCGGGGGGTGGGGAAGGCCGTTTTTACCCTCCCCAGGCTCCTAGAAAGGCTCTGGGGGCTAGGGAAAGCAAAAAACAAGCCTACTGTGCCACCGTGTGCCAGGATCAGGGGGAGTATGTGGGGGGGGGGTCATGCGTGTATGTGGAGGGTGGGGCACATAAAATTATGGGTATGGGCATGCGTGCGTGCGATTTCCCCCCCCCCCGCCGCTCCTGGCACACAATGGCAAAAAAGTTAGCCATCACTGCACTAAAGAATTCCTGGAACCTTGGCAATTCAGATAAATCAGCCATCAACAGGCACACCGAGATCAACGATATCTACATATCTTTCAACAGAGACAATACAAAAAAATCTCCCATTTTATGAACCTGTAATCTCTTAATTCAGGTTAGAGTCGGGGACACGTGATCCCCTCTTGCGACCATCCGACAAGCCAAGTCGATGGGGAAGCCAGATTTGCTTAATAACCATGTGACAAACAGCGATTCCTTTAACAACGGTGCCACACAAGGTCGTAAAAGGGGGCAACGTTCACTTAAGAAATGTTTCGCTTCGCAGCGGAAATCTGGGGCTCGACTGTGGCTGTACGTTGAGGACTATCGGTACAAAGTTGTTTAATAAATAAGGAATACCCAATTTCACAGAGAAAAATAGGATATCGGTGTGATGCAATGGGATGCAATAAATCCAGAGGATTAAATTCATGGCTTTTCATGCAGTTCGTAGGAGATCTAGATGAGGGGTCTCCAACCTTAGCAATTTTAAGACTTGTGGACTTCAACTCCCAGAGTTCCTCAGCCAGCAAAGCTGGCTGAGGAACTCTGGGAGTTGAAGTCCACAAGTCTTAAAGTTGCCAAGGTTGGAGACCCCTCATCTAGATAGTCCTTGATTTACAGCCATTTGTTTAGGGACCATTCAAAGTTTAAAACGGCACTGGAAAAAGTGATTTATGACCTTTTTTCACACTCATGGCGGTTGAGCATCCTCATGGTGATGTGATCAGAAATTGGATACTTGGCATCTGGATCATATTTATGACAGCTGCTGTATCTTGGGGGGAGGGGGAATTACCTCTCTGTGACTTTTGACTAGCAAAGTCAATGGGGAAGCCAGATGGACTGAACTATCATGTTCTTAACTGAACAACTGCAGTGCTTCAATCAATCAATCAATCAGAATAGAGCTGGAAGAGACCTTGGAGGTCTTCTAGTCCAAGCAGGAGACCCTATAATATTTCAGACAAATGGTTGTCTAGTTTCTTCATTAAAACCTCCAGTGATGGAGCACTTACAACTTCTGGTGGCAAGCTGTTCCACTGGTTAATTGTCCTCACCGTTATGAAATTTCTCCTCAATTCCAGATTTTTTTTAATTTTTCCCTCCTTTTTTTTTTTGAAAAAAGTTATTTATTTATTTTTCTTATACATATATTATAGATGTATATTTTCTTATTCATAAATAATTATACATATTCTCTCTAAAAAAAGCACAAAAATAAAGCATTTTAATTACATTTGGAGTTGCTCTTCTACCCTTTAATTACATTTGGAGTTGCTCTTCTTCTCCTTAGTCTAGACTTTCTGACCGCTACCCACCACTGCAGGGAGACAGAACCAATGCGTTGGTTCCGTCCCAGGCGCCTGATGGACCCGGAGAGGTTCCTGATGGAGCTTGGGCCGTTTCCCGAGCACCTGGCCCACGACTCGACTGAAGAACTAGTTGCGGCCTGGGAACAGGCCACGGCTGGAGCTTTGGACCGTGTCGTGCCTTTGCGGCCTCTGACCCGGCGTCGGTGTCAACCAGCTCCTTGGTTTTCCGAGGAGCTGAGGGAGATGAAGCGCCGGAGAAGACGCCTAGAGAGTGTCTGGAGATCCAGCCGTTCTGAGGCTGACCGGACACTAATTAGGTCCTATAGTAGGACCTACCTAGTGGCAATGAGGGTTGCGAAGCGTTCCTACGTTTCCTCCCTCATTGCGTCGGCAGATAACCGCCCGGCCGCCCTGTTTCGGGTGACCCACTCGC
Source organism: Ahaetulla prasina (assembly GCF_028640845.1). Taxonomy (NCBI): domain Eukaryota; kingdom Metazoa; phylum Chordata; class Lepidosauria; order Squamata; family Colubridae; genus Ahaetulla; species Ahaetulla prasina. The sequence goes on from NC_080541.1 coordinate 5,623,631, forward strand.
TCCTTCAACAGGAGGGGCGGGAGGACCCCCTACAAGGGCGTGCCGAGGAGTTTAACGGTTATCTATATGACAAAATCGTTCAGCTTTGGGACGGATTGGATCAAAATTGGGTAGATCAAGGCGAGGGTTCCGAGACCCGTCTTGTTGAGGTAGTTTGGGATGACTTTGATCCTGTGACTCCCGAGGACATGGACAGGTTGCTGGGTAGGCTGAACGCCACCACATGTTTACTGGATCCGTGCCCCTCCTGGTTAGTACTGGCTACTCAGGAGGTGACACGAGGCTGGCTCCAGGGGATTACAAATGCTTCTTTGCGGGAGGGGGTCTTTCCTGTGGCCTTGAAAGAGGCGGTGGTGAGACCCCTCCTCAAGAAGCCTTCCCTGGACCCAGCTGTTTTAGGGAACTACCGGCCAGTCTCCAATCTTCGCTTTACGGCGAAGGTTGTAGAGAGTGTGGTGGCATGTCAGCTACCCCAGTACCTGGATGAAGCTGTCTATCTAGACCTGTTCCAGTCCGGCTTCCGGCCCGGATACAGTACGGAGACAGCTTTGGTCTCACTGGTGGATGATCTCTGAGGCCAGGGATAGGGGTTACCTCTGCCCTGGTCCTATTAGACCTCTCAGCGGCTTTTGATACCATCGACCATGGTATCCTGCTGCGCCGGTTGGAGGGTTGGGAGTGGAGGCACCGCTTATCGGTGGTTCTCCTCCTACCTCTCTGACCGGACGCAGACGGTGTTGACAGGGGGCAGAGATCGACCCAAGGTGCCTCATGTGTGGGTGCCGCAGGGTCGATTCTCTCACCCTCCTGTTCAACATCTATATGAAGCCGCTGGGTGAGACCATCAGTGGCTTTGGGGTGAGATACCAACTGTACGCTGATGATACTCAGCTGTACTTTTCCACCCCGGGCCACCCCAGTGAAGCTGTTGAAGTGCTGTCCCGGTGTTTGGAAGCCGTACGGGTCTGGATGGGGAGGAACAGGCTCAAACTTAATCCTCCAAGACGGAGTGGCTGTGGATGCGGCACCTCGGTACAGTCAGCTGCAGATGCGGCTGTCTGTCGGGGTGAGTCATTGGCCCTGATGGAGAAGGTGCAACTTGGGCGTGCTCCTGGATGGTCGGTTGTCCTTTGAAGATCATTTGGCGACCATCTCCAGGAGAGCTTTTATCAGGTTCGCCTGATCCGCCAGTTCGTCCTTCCTGGACCGGGATGCCTTATGCACAGTCACTCATGCTCTCGTTACCTCTCGCCTGGACTACTGCAATGCTCTCTACATGGGGCTCCCCTTGAAGAGCACCCGGAGACTTCAGCTAGTTCAGAACGCGGCTGCGTGGGTTATTGAGGGAGCGGTTCGGAGCTCCCACATAACACCTATCCTGCGCAGACTGCACTGGCTACCTGTTGTTTTCTGGGTGCGCTTCAAGGTATTGGTTACCACCTTTAAAGCGCTCCATGGCTTAGGACCGGGCTATCTACGGGACCGTCTACTGCCGGCCTCTATCTCCCATCGTCCGGTGCGCTCCCACAGAGAGGGACTCCTCAGGGTGCCATCAGCCAAACAGTGTCGACTGGCGGCCCCCAGGGGGAGGGCCTTCTCTGTGGGGGCTCCGACCCTGTGGAACGAACTTCCCCTCGGACTTCGAAAATTACCTGACCTTAGGACCTTTCGCCGCGAACTTAAAACTTATTTATTTCGTATGGCTGGACTAGCTTGATTTTTACCTTTGAATTTTAATTGAATTTGATGGGTTTTTAAAGTTTTGTAATTTTATAGGGGAGTGTGTTATTTTAACATTTGGGCAAATTTAAATTAGTTTTTTAAGGGATGTTTTTAACTATTGTGTGTATCTGTATTTTATCTGCCTGTTCACCGCCCTGAGTCCTTCGGGAGAAGGGCGGTATACAAATTAAAATATTCATTCATTCATATTCATTCATATTCATTCATTCATTCATTCATTCATTCATTCATTCATTCATTCCTTTCTTTCCCTCCGTTTTACAACAAACCTTCTTCTCCTTCCCTCCCTCCTCCTTCTCCTTTCCTACCTTCTTCCTCCTCCTCGCCTTTCTCATACCTACTTCCCTTTCTTCTCCCCCACTCGTCTTCTCTTTCCCTCCTTTCTCACCTTCTCTCCTACTCTTAACCCCTGACTTATCCTCCTCTCTTTCCTTCCCTCCATCCCTCTCTCTCCTTCACCTCCTCTATTTTCTTTGTTGTATGATATTTCCCCTTTTTGGTATCCGAGCAACTCCAGTCTTCTAATAATATATACTTTCTTTTCGATTTCTTTTCAATTTTACCCAATCTGTTTCTCTCCTTGATTAGTTTCCACCCATTGCTTCTTGTCCTGCCTTCAGATGCTTTGGGCAATAGCTTGAGTTTGTTGTGCCTCGCCCGCCCCCCTCTCCGCAGCCGGGCCCCTCCCATCTCCTGTTATCTAAGCCAGAGACTGATAGTGAAGAAGAATGGCCTGGCATGCCTCCAACCCCCAGCCCTGGCACCATACCCGGACAGACTGAGCAAGAAGCCAGCCACGAGCTAGAATTACTGGCAGCTGAGAAGGAGGACAAAACGTGGACAGATCCCCGCTTCTGGAGAATGGAGAGGCGATGTCAGCAAAAGGAAGGGAGGGGCAGGCCTGGATAAGTGCCGAGTCATGGAGCCACACCCCATGGCCTATATAAAGGATCTGCTTTTTGGCATTCCTTGAGTCAGGCAAAGTCTCATCTGGTTGCTGAAGTCACACCTTGGATTCCTGCCTGCCCTGAGAACTCTGACAGGAATTTGGCAAAGCTGCAGAGGCTTCGTAGCCACGCTTGATACAGACTTCCCAGACCCGGCCATCAGAGGAGGAGTGGGACACAACAGAGTTCCTCTTCTTTGTGGCAGCGCCTCAAATATTGGAACATTGCTAAGATGTCACCCCGATTCTTCTTTTCTCTACAATAGCCAAACCCAAATCCTGCAGCCATTCTTAATATGCTTTAGACTGCAGGCCTTGAATCATCCTAGTTGCTCTTCTTAGCACTTTTTCCAAAGTTTCGACATCTTTTTTGTAACATGGTGACCAAAACTGGAAGCTTTGGATCCCAGGTGTAGCCTTACTAAGGCTTAACAATGTGTTGATTCACTCAAGAACCGTGAAAAAGAAAGAGAGTAAAATGGGGCAAAACTCATGTAACAACTCTGGTGGCTCAACAGACTAATGCAGTCTGTTATTAACAGCAGCTGCCTGCAATTACTGCAGGTTCGAGTCCCACCAGGCCCAAGGTTGACTCAGCCTTCCATCCTTTATAAGGTAGGTAAAATGAGGACCTAGATTGTTGGGGGCAATAAGTTGACTCTGTATATAATATACAAATGGATGAAGACTATTGCTTAACATAGTGTAAGTCGCCCTGAGTCTTCGGAGAAGGGCGGGATATAAATGCAAATAATAAAAAAAAAACCTGCCTCACATAGGAGCAGTTGTTAGCCATGGCCATAAGTCGAAGACTACCTGTCTCACATTGTCTGAGCCTTTGATTTTTTAGCATCCATGAATTGAGGAGGTCTTGAGGGTTTCACTGAGGCCTAAAAGGTGAGAGAAAGAATAGAATAGAATAGAATAGAATAGAATAAAATAGACTAGACTAGACTAGAATAGAATAGAATAGAATAGACTAGAATAGAATAGAATAGAATAGAATAGAATAGAATAGAATAGAATAGAATAAAATAGAATAAAATAGAATAGAATAGACTAGACTAGACTAGACTAGACTAGACTAGACTAGACTAACTAGACTAGACTAGACTAGACTAGACTAGAATAGAATAGAATAGAATAGACTAGACTAGACTAGAATACAATAGAATACAATAGAATACAATAGAATAGAATAGAATTTTTATTGGCCAAGTGTGATTGGACACAAGGAATTTGTCTTGTTGCATATGCTCTCAGTTTACATAAAAGAAAAGATACGTTCATCAAGAATCATAAGGTACAACACTTAATGATAGTCATAGGATACAAATAAGCAATCAGGAAACAATATCAATATAAATTGTAAATATACAAGCAACAAAGTTACAGTCATACAGTCATAAGTGGGAGGAGATGGGTGATGGGAACGATGAGAAGATTAATAGTAGTGCAGATTTAGTTGATATTTAGATGATAGTCATAGGATACAAATAAGCAATCAGGAAACAATATCAATATAAATTGTAAATATACAAGCAACAAAGTTACAGTCATACAGTCATAAGTGGGAGGAGATGGGTGATGGGAACGATGAGAAGATTAATAGTAGTGCAGATTTAGTAAATAGTTTGACAGTGTTGAGGGAATTATTTGTTTAGCAGGGTGATGGTGTTTGGGGAAAAAACTGTTCTTGTGTTTAGTTGTTCTGGTGTGCAGTGCTCTATAGCGTCATTTTGAAAGAAGAGAAAGCAAATTATTTTTTAATTTTATTTTATTTCATGGTTTTTATTTCAAGCAGATGAGGTACGGAGGGTTAAACCAAAGACTAAACTCAATTCATTTATGTATTTTTATTTTTAAAGAAACAGAGAGATATTGGGCTGTGTGGTTTTTTTTTTTAAAAAAGGATCAGCATCAGTCTTCAAATTCTACTCAGCCTTAAAACGGTACTCCGAACTCTCGGCCAAGAATAAGATTTTACCTGTGACCTGTAATTTGAGTCAAGACTTTCTCAGCCTCATTTTTCAGAACTGTCAATAACACTCAGCACTTTTCAGAGGTGGGGGGGGGGACAAATAACTGGCAGAGATGAGGACAAATCTATTGTGGGAACTCAATTTTCAGACCTGGAATTTCCGAAGCGTGTGAGGGCAACCATTCTTGGACGTTGTAATAACAGGAGTCACATCAGCCTGATGTTTTAAATGCATCTCGAAACACCAAACAGCCTTCCTGGCTTGAGTTTTTATTCCTATAGCAAATCATTTCCTTTCCTTTAACCAAACAACAGAATAACTGAGCTGGAAGGGTCCTTCGAGGTCTTCTAGTTCAATCCCCTGCTCAAGCAGGAAAGCCTGTACCATTTCAGACCAATGGTTGTCCAATCTCTTCTTAAAAACCTCCAGTGTTGGAGAATTCACAACTTCTGGAGGAAAGTTGTTCCACTGGTTAATTGTTCTCACTGTCAGGAAATTTCTGCTTAGTTCTAAGTTGCTTCTCTCCTTGAGGAGTTTCCATCAGTAGTGGTATTCACTTACCTTCGTTAAGGGTTTGCAAATTTGAGCGTGCATGATGACATCCGGGCATGTGGGAGGAGCCTCTCACAGCTGCCGCTACCAGTTCGCCTGAATCGGGTAGAACTGGTAGAATGCCACAACTGGTTTCCATCCATTGCTTCTTTCTTTCTTTCTTTCTTTCTTTCTTTCTTTCTTTCTTTCTTTCTTTCTTTCTTTCTTTCTTTCTTTCTCTCTCTCTCTCTCTCTCTCTCTTTCTTTCTTTTATTTGTCACAACAGTATATATAGGCATAAGCAGTGGTGGGATTCAGCCAGTTCGCACCACTTCGGGAGAACCGGTTGTTAACTTTTTGAGCAGTTTGGTGAACTGGTTGTTGGAAGAAATCATTAGGGCAGAGAACCGGTTGTTCAATTACTTGAATCCTACCACTGGGCTTAAGAATGAAATAACTATATGATATATAAGCATATATATAAGCATTATGTAATAACTATACGAATTGGATACAATTAAAGGGAACATTAGGACAGGAACGGTAGGCACGCTTGTGCTCTTATGCACACCCCTTACAGACCTCTTAGGAATGGGGTGAGGTCAATAGTAGATAGTCTTTGGTTAAAGATTTGGGGATTTTGGGAAGAGACCACAGAGTCTGGTAGTGCATTCCAGGCATTAACAACTCTGTTTCTGAAGTCATATTTTCTGCAATCAAAATTGGAGCGGTTCGCATTAAGCTTAAATCTATTGTGTGCTTGTGTATTGTTGCGATTGAAGCTGAAGTAGTCTTCAACAGGAAGGACATTGTAACAGATGATTCTATGAGTTAAACTCAGGTCATGTCGAAGGCCTTGTCCTGCCTTCTGGTGCTTTGGAGAATAGCTTGATTCCCTCTTCTTTGGGGCAGCCCCTGAGATATTGGAACACGACTATTGTGTCACCCCTAGTCTTTTTATTAGACATACTGTACATCCACATGCCCAATTCATATGTTTTAGCCTCCAGTCCAGGAAATTTCTCTTTAGTTCTAGATTGGATCACTCCTTGATTCGTTTCATTTCAATCTTTCTTCCTTCCTTCCTTCCTTCCTTCCTTCCTTCCTTCCTTCCTTTTTCTTTTTGTCTTTCTGTCTTTTTTCTTTCCTTCCTTCCTTCCTTCCTTCCTTCCTTCCTTCCTTCCTTCCTTCCTTCCTTCCTTCCTTCCTTCCTTCCTTCCTTCCTCCTCCTCCTTTTCCTCCTCCTCCTCCTCTTTCCCCTCTTCCTCCTCCCTCTTTCTTCTTTCTTTAAGGGATTGACTTGATAAGAAACTCGGCTCGAGAACTTTAATAAGGGCTTGGCTCGTTTTCTTCCAAATATTATAATGCATAAACATTTCGCCAGCTCCTCCGCTATGCATGAGTATGTCCTACAGAACAGAAGAATCAACATAATTTGATGCTAAATGGGCAACTTAACATGACACCCGAGGATAGCTAATGACTGCCTCGCCATTTGTATGCCTCTTACTGATATTTTAAAGAGTTTTGTGCAGGGAAAGCCGTTCTCTCCCGCGATGCTGAATTTCCGCCGTTAAAACTCGCTTTATGCAAGCGAAATGTTGGAGATGTAACTGTGATGATGCTACATATTTTCATGTATGGTGGACTTGTAAGAAAATTAAGTCTTTCTGGATAAGAATTTGGTGGATTATGCAGAATGTTCTGAAGAAGAAGATAAAGTTGCTGCCGCAATTTTTCCTTTTGGGAATAATACTGATCATCAATTGTGTTGTAAATGTTGTACCTTGATGAACGTATCTTTTCTTTTATGTACGCTGAGAGCATATGCACCAAGACAAATTCCTTGTGTGTCCAATCACACTTGGCCAATTAAAAAAAATTCTATTCTATTCTATTCTATTCTATTCTATTCTGTTCTGTTCTATTCTATTCTATTCTATTCTATTCTAATAACAGACTGTACAGTGATTGAGACTAAATTGATTTTGAACTTAATAACAGCAGCAAGACTGTTGATTGGACAATACTGGAAGAAAAAAGAATTATCCACAATACAAGAATGGATATTGAAAGTTTCTAATTTGGCTGAGATGGCTAAAATCTCAGCCTTCTTGAAAGACAGTACTCAAGAAAAATATCTAAATGAATGGAAGAATTGGATTGACTATATTCAAAATAGATATCAGATTAAGAGATTTCAGATTGCCTTTGAATGAAGGATATCATTTTTGATTTTAATGGAAGAAGTCAGGTTATGTGAAAGAGAAGGATTATAATTGTGTTAGATTCCAAAAATTTAATGTATGAATGTTTGTTTATTGAACTATACCTTGTGTTTGCTCCGGGAAGTCAGGGGGGGAGGGGGGTTTTGGAGGGAGGGGGGAGGGGGAATGAGAGGGGGAAAATTTATATGTTTTTGTAAAACTTTTTCAATAAAAAAAAACAAAACCTCGCTTTAACGGGTGTCTGCCAACGGCCCGGCTCTGTTGACACGAAGAAAGAAAGATATTTCTCTATGGCTCCTGTAGCCATTAAAATCTGCAGAATCAGGAAATGATTACATATAAAGATCTTTTGTATACTGAAAGAGGTAATTTGCAGTTAAAATCTCTGCAAGTATTAAGAGAGGAAGGGAAAAATTATACTTGGTTTCAATATGAGCAACTACGTGCTAGATGGAAGGGAGATCAGAAAATTGGTATAGAGCAGAACGAGGGAAATTTGGTAAAGCAAATTAGAAATCAGTCTCAGGAGCATATAAAGAGATTGTATAATGTGTTACTTGAAATAGATTCTGAAAGGGATTTGGTAAAGGACTGTATGATAAAGTGGGCACAAAATTTTCAGGAGCCAATATTATTGGAAACGTGGGAAAAATTTGGGTTAGAAATGTTAAATTCACGAGGCACAGAATCTGAGGAAAATTTTTATAAAATGTTTTATAGATGGCATCTAGATCCTAAAAATTATCGTATGTATCCAGAAATGCAAGCAAAATGTTGGAGATGTAATTGTGATGACGCTACATATTTTCACATTTGGTGGACTTGTAAGGACATAAAGGCCTTTTGGATAAAAATTTGGTGGATTTTACAAAATGTTCTGAAAAAGAAGATAAAGTTCCTGCAATTTTTCTTGTTGGGAATTATTACGGATTGTACAGTAATTGAGACTAAATTGATTTTAAATCTAATAACTGCAGCAAGATTACTAATAGGACAATATTGGAAGAAAAAGAAGTACCAACAATAGAAGAATGGATATTGAAAGTTGCCAATTTGGCTGAGATGGCGAAGATATCAGCCTTTTGAAAGACAATACGCAAGAAAGATACTTAAAGGAATGGAAAAATGGATTGACTATATTCAACGTAGATATCAGACTAAGAGTTATCAGACTGTTTTGAATGATTATGATGTATTATTTTGATTGCTTTTGGGGAAGTTAGGAATTGATGATTGTAGGGTATAATTAAGTTGGGATGAAAATTTTTAGCATATGTTTGTTTTATTTTTAACTATACCTTGTGCTCGTTCCGGGAAGTCGGGGGGGGGAGGGGGGTTGTGAAGGGAGGGGGGAGGAGGGGGGGAAAGGGGGGGGAAAAATTTTGTAAAACTTTTTGAATAAAAAAAAAAAAAATCTGCCTTGTACGGAAATGTGTGAGACAAAGGCATTGGAAAAACACTCAGGGAAATTAAATGTGTTTCTGGGGAAAAAAAAAAACTGAGAGAAATTTATTTCGGTTGATTTCCCGCTGCTGTCTCTCACGTTTTTTGATGGGCTTTTCCTGTATTTTTATTTCTTTGAACTTTCGCTACTTCCTATTCTCACTAATCACAGGGCTGGAAGCAGTGGCGGGGTTCAGATTATGTTACTAATGGTTCGCATTGCACGCGTACGCTCACTTCATGCACGCATGAGCCTGCCTTTCGTTCATGCGCCCAGCCTTCCACGTGTGTCCTTTGCTCATGCATGTGCCTTCCGTGTATGCTCCCAGCCTCAAAAACATACCTAAATAGGATGGCATACATGGACAGGTTCACCAGTGATTTCCGCTACCGATTTGGGCAAACTGGTCCAGTGACTGAAAAGCACTTCTAGCTGGAAGGGACCTTGGAGGTCCTCTAGTCCAACCCCCTGCTGAAGGAAGGAAGCTTCATAACATCCCTGACCGATAGGTTGTCTAATTTTGTCTTGAAAACCTTGAACGATGGAGCACCTGCAACTCTTGAGAGGCAAGCTGTTCCACGGATTAATCGTTCTCACTGTCAGGAAATTCCTCCTTAGTTCCAGCTTGCAAGACGGTAGACTACGGTTCTCAACAGACCCAAGAGGACCTTCCTAGGAAAACTGCCAGTCTTAATGGCAAGATTCATCATGGGCCTTCCTTAAGAGCAATATCCACAACCACAGGCCAATATTACCAAGGAAAATGTTGGCATCCCTTTGATTTTGATTCTACTGGAGTGCTACATGTTTGTAAAGAGTTTTTAATGCATTTAAGGGGGTAATAATATTATGGACTTCTGGAAAGGATGTGGCAAACTGAAGAGATGATGATGATGGTGCTGGTGGTGCTGGTGATGATGATGATGATATATCCATTCAGTCATGTCTGACTTTTGGCAATTCCACAGGCCAGGACTCTGCACATCTTCCGATTAACAGATGAACAGAGTTGGAAGGGATCTTATAGGTCATCTAGTCCACCTCCCCACCCAAGCAGGAGACCCTACACCATTTCTGACATATGGCAGTCCACTCTCTTCTTGAAAGCTTCAAGTGATGAAGCTCCCACTGTCAGAGTTCCAAGTAATACATCCCCTTCAATAAGAACACTGAGTGTTGTGACTCCAGCCCCCGAACCTGGCCCCATGCCCGAAAGTGATTCTGAGAGTGAGGGGGAAGGGCTGGTAAGGCTTACCTTGGGAGCACCGATTCCTTTGGCTCGGCTCCAGAAGCCAGAACCAGACCAGTCGGAGGACGTAATGAGGCCGTTATCCCCGATTCCTCCCTTCCCCAGGCTACGCCTTCAGACCCAGCTGATAATAATAATCAAGCTTGGCTTGACCCGTGCTTCAGAAGATTAGAGAGGCAGTGTCATCAAAAGTAAGGATATATAAGGAGCTTTGGGACTGCTCTCACTCCACAGGAAGCAAAAGTTTAGCTGAACTGTTTCAAAAAGAGCTGAAAGTCTTGCTACATGCGTCATTTGTTTGAACTTTGGCAGGCAGCTGCAATTTCTTTGTCAGGACTGATAAGAGCCGTGAATCCACTGGCTGAAGGCCAGCTCATGGGTCTGAAGTGGGGAAGAAGACAGAATACTGAGGCAGGGTTGACACCCATAGCTTCTGAAGACAAGCACTATTTCCTTGAATTGTACCAGGGGTGAAATACAGCAGGTTCTGGAGAACCGGTAACGGAAATTTTGAGCAGTTCAGAGAACCAGCAAATACTACCTCTGGCTGGCCCCAGAGTGGGGTGGGAATGGGCATTTTGCAGAATCCTTCCCCCAGGAGTGGGGAGGGAATGGAGATTTTGCAATATCCTTCCCCTAGGAGTGGGAGGAATGGGCATTTTTGCAGTATCCTTCCCTAGGAGTGGGAGGAATGGGCATTTTGCAGTATCCTTCCCTAGGAGTGGGAGGAATGGAGATTTTGCAATATCCACAACCACAGGCCAATATTACCAAGGAAAATGTTGGCATCCCTTTGATTTTGATTCTACTGGAGTGCTACATGTTTGTAAAGAGTTCTTAATGCATTTAAGGGGGTAATAATATTATGGACTTCTGGAAAGGATGTGGCAAACTGAAGAGATGATGATGATGGTGCTGGTGGTGCTGGTGATGATGATGATGATATATCCATTCAATCATGTCTGACTTTTGGCAATTCCACAGGCCAGGACTCTGCACATCTTCCGATTAACAGATGAACAGAGTTGGAAGGGATCTTGTAGATCATCTAGTCCACCTCCCCGCCCAAGCAGGAGACCCTACACCATTTCTGACAGATGGCAGTCCAGTCTCTTCTTGAAAACTTCTGGTGATGAAGCTCCCACTGTCAGAGTTCCAAGTAATACATCCCCTTCAATAAGAACACTGAGTGTTGTGACTCCAGCCCCCAAACCTGGCCCCATGCCCAAAAGTGACTCCGAGAGTGAGGGGGAAGGGCCGGTAAAGCTTACCTCGGGAGCACCGATTCCTTTGGCTCGGCCCCAGGAGGCAGAACCAGACTAGTCGGAGGATGTAATAAGGCCATCACCCCCTGATTCCTCCCTTCCCCAGGCTACACCTTCAGACCCAGCTGATAATAATAATCAGGCTTGGCTTGACCCGTGCTTAAGAAGATTAGAGAGGCGGTGTCATCAAAAGGAAGGATATATAAGGAGCTTTGGGACTGCTCTCACTCCACAGGAAGCAAAAGTTTAGCTGAACTGTTTCAAAAAGAGCTGAAAGTCTTGCTACGTGAGTCATTTGTTTGAACTTTGGCAGGCAGCTGCAATTTCTTTGCCAGGACTGATAAGAGCCGTGAATCCACTGGCTGAAGGCCAGCTCATGGGTCTGAAGTGGGGAAGGAGACAGAATACTGAGGCAGGGTTGACACCCACAGCTTCTGAAGACAAGCACTATTTCCTTGAATTGTACCAGGGGTGAAATACAGCAGGTTCTGGAGAACCGGTAACGGAAATTTTGAGCAGTTCAGAGAACCAGCAAATACTACCTCTGGCTGGCCCCAGAGTGGGGTGGGAATGAGCATTTTGCAGTATCCTTCCCCCAGGAGTGGGGAGGGAATGGGCATTTTGCAGTATCCTTCCCCTAGGAGTGGGGAGGGAATGGGCATTTTTGCAGTATCCTTCCCCCAGGAGTGGGGAGGGAATGGAGATTTTGCAATATCCTTCCCCTGCCACGCCCACCAAGCCACACCACACCCACCTAGGCGTGTAAGCCACGCCTACAGAACCGGTAGTAAAACAAAATTGGATTTCACCACTGAATTGTACTATGCTTTGGCTAGTGTCAGCTTTGGTGGTGTCCGGCCACCGTGTTCTTCCTTTTAGCGCTAATTCTTGCAAGCCTAATTGTTTTCTCCATCAAATTCCCCCGCATGACATGGCCAAAATGAGTGCGATTTTGAATGAAGGACATCCCTGAAGAAATAAGAATGATGTTAAGACCAAAATCTGTGGCCAGTTAAAGGCTCCAGCCTGGCAAAATCTTTCTGGAGGAAGGAGAGATCTTGAGATAGCCCAAACACACTCTGCATAGCTGCTTCTCGTGAGTAGATGGCAGAACAGGACTTTTGTGATCTGTTTGTGAATTGATCAGCTGGGAGTTAAGCAGTGGTGGTTTTCAATTTTTTTTACTACCGGTTCTGTGGGTGTGGCTTGTGGGCGTGGCATGATTTGTTGGATGTGGCTTGACAGGGAAAGGATACTGCCAAATCTCCATTCCCTCCCCACTCCACTAACCTGCTCCGGGAAGGAATCAAACTCCCCCCTCTTCATTTCCCCAAATAAAATATTACTCATAAGCAAAGGCTCCCAGAAAAGGAAGAAAAAATCAAGCTGCTAACAAAAGACCCTGCCTGAAGCTCATTCCACAAACCTGCCAGCTGCATAAAGGAAACTCTGTAAGAAGAAAACAGCTACCGGTGCTTAGAGATAATAGAAAGTGGAAGCTGGAAGTTCAGTTCCATTTACAAGCAGGCAGAAAAATCATTCAAGACAGGATATTTCACAATGGAAATCGCCCAAACCTTTTTAGAAACACAAAGCCCATGTTGCACAAACCTCAAAACTTCAAAAACATAGAACCATATAAGAATCCCTCCTCTTATCCAGTTTGTTGTTCAGCTGACCCAGAAACGAACTGCTGAATGTCACTTCGCTTCTGCAAGTAAAAAACCTCCTTCCAGCAGCTGCTTCTTGGCTTATCAATTTAAAGCGACGGCGTCTTTTTTTCCCCCCCTTCTTCTTCTTCTTTGCCAAGTGATCTCCCGGCTGAAATGCGAGCCCTGATTTGTTTCCTTCTAGCCGATCAGCTGAGAGACTGGGAGGCAGTGAATGGATTGGGAGCAGGGCCAGGCAGAGGTGGTAGTTACCGGTTCTCTGAACTACTCAAAATTTCCACTACTGGTTCGCATGAACCGGTCAGAACCGGCTGAAACTCCCTCTCTGGAGTTAAGAGATTGTATCCCCCCTTCATAGTTTGCTTTTCAAGAATCAAAGTCGATATCTCTACCTAGTTTGAGACTTCACATTCTCTAAATTGATAGTATTAAAGTTAGTTTACCATGCATAGGTCGGATTCAGTTACCTTCCTTCCCGGTTTGCAAATTTGAGCGCACATGGCCCCCGGGCATGGCTTGGTGGGTGCGGCAGGGGAAGGATCCTGCAAAATCCCCATTCCCACCCCACTCTGGGGCCAGCCAGAGGGGGTATTTGCCAGTGCGCATGGCCCCCAAAATGTGGCAAAATAGGACGGCATTATATCCCGGCGGGTGGGCGGAGCCTACCGCAGTCGCCGCTAACGGTTTGCCCGAACCATCTGAATCCCACCACTGCTACCATGATGTAAGGACAAAAGCCTCAAAAAACCAGTCACCCAAATGGAAAATTCCATCGGAAAGAAAGATCCGTAAATGAAGAAGCGATATCAGCAATCTCTAAAGAATATCAAGGAATTGAAATTGTAAAATAATAAAGATCAAGGAAAGTTTATTGCAAAGATGTAATCTTGGCATAAAGCGATGAAAGAAATTTCAGAAGAATTAAAAGAGGGAGTCATGGCTATTTCAAAGAAAATGGAATGATCTGTAGATAAGAATGAATTAACTTTAGCAAAATAAGCATTTGAACAAACCCGAATTTGTTTAATAATAATCTACTGGCTGGAAAGTTTATAGTAACATAGATCCTTGCCCTGATAAAAATGAAATAAATAAATAGATAAATTTTTGCAGTGACATCTGGAAAATCTCAGAGAATGCAATAAAGATGCAAAATGGATAAGAGAAACTGAGAATCAATCAGAATAGAACTGGAAGGGACCTCGGAGGTCTTCTAGTCCAGCCCCTTGCTCAAGCAGGAGATCCTTAGAATATTAGCTCAGTCAAAGTGGATGATTAACTTTCATCATATCGGAAATGATTAAGGAAATTGTGATTAGATGTTGGGTCAATTCGATTACAGGTCATCTTTGATTTATAGACATTCATTTAGTGACCATTCAAAGTTATGAGAACATTAAAAATTGATGTAGGACCATTTTACACACTTATGACTGTTGCAAAATCCCCAAGGCCACCTGATTCAAATTCAGACTCTTGTCAACTGGCTCATACTTATGACGATTGCAGAGTCCTGGAGTCATGTGATCACCTTTTGCAGTCTGCTCTCAAGCAAAGTCAATGGGGAAGCCAGATTGACTTAACAACCGTGTGACTAACTTAAAAACGGCAGTGATTCACATAACAACGGTAGCAGGAAAGGTTATAAAACGGGGCAAAACTCTCTTAACAGCGGTCTTGTTTAGCAATGGAGACTAGCTTGACTCCCTCTTCTTTGTGGAATACTGCTATCGTGTCATCCCCTAGTCCTTCTCATTAATTTTTGCAACCGTTCTTCATATGTTGTAGCCTTCAACTCTCTAATCCTCTTGGTTGCTCTTCTCTGCACTCTTTCTAGAATCTCAACATCTTTTTTTATCTCTACTCTTCTACTTTCTTCTTTCCTCCTCTCCTTCTCCTTCTTTCCTTCCCCTTCCTTTCCCACACTCCACACTTCTTCCCCCCTTTCTAACCTTCTCTCTTACTCTTGTTTCCCCTCTCTTTCTTCCTCTCCTTTTCCCTTTCTTCTTTTCCTCTCTCTCCTTCCTCTCTCCTCTCCTCGATCGCTCTCCATTCTCTCTCTGTTGTTGTATTCATTTTCAGTTTAGTATTTTCCCAAGCGATATTTGAGCAATCCCGATTTTTTTACTTTCTTTTCAATTAATTTTTCATTTTACTAAGTGAAGAGTAGATGGAAGAAGGGAGTGAAAGGAAAGAGAGGAGAGGGAGAAGAAGGATTGTTGTAAAACAAGGGAGAAATGAAATGGTAGAAGACCAACCCGGAATATAATTAAATTGTTTAGGATGAAGATTGTATCAGTAGAAAAGCTAAAAGAAAATACGTATGTTAGATAATAGAATAGAATAGAATAGAATAGAATAGAATAGAATAGAATAGAATAGAATAGAATAGAATAGAATAGAATAGAATTTTTTATTGGCCAAGTGTGATTGGACACACAAGGAATTTGTCTTGGTGCATATGCTCTCAGTGTACATAAGAAACTGTACAGTTAAAATATGTTTATGAGAAAAAATAATAAATAAAAAACTTTCCAAAAACAAACCAACAAACATCTTTTTTTTAAAAAAATATATTTTTTATTAAGCTTTTCACCCTTAAAAACAAAATGAAGAAAAACACAACAACAACAACAAAACCACATTAAAAACACATCAACAAACATCTTTTTTATATCATGGTGACCAAACCAGGATGCAGTATTCCAAATGTGATCTTACCAAGGCATTGTAAAGTGGTAGTAACGCTTCACGTGATTTTGATTCTATCCCTCTGTTAATGCAGCCCAGGTAGGAGTGCATTGGCTTTTCGGGTAGCTGCCATATGTTTCTGGTTCATGCTTTGGTGATGGCCCAGTAGGACTTCAAGACCCCTCTCATAGTTACTACTATTAAGTAACTACTCATAGTTACTTCTACTATAGTTACTACCTTAGGTAAAGGTAAAGGTTCTCCTTGCACATTCGTGCTAGTCGTTGCCAACTCTAGGGGGCAGTGCTCATCTCCGTTTCAAAGCCGAAGAGCCAGCGCTGTCCAAAGACGTCTCTGTGGTCATGTGGCCGGCATGACACAATGCCAAAGGCACACGGAACGCTGTTACCTTCCCACCAAAGACGGTCCCTATTTTTCTACTTGCATTTTTATGTGCTTTCGAAACTGCTAGGTTGGCAGAAGCTGGGACAAGTAACAGGAGCTCACCCCGTTACACGGCAGCACTAGGGATTCGAACCGCTGAGCTGCCGACCGTTCAATCAACAAGCTCAACATCCTAGCCCCTGAGCCACCGTGTCCCTTAGTTACTACTATAGGCCCTACCTATTCTATATCTGTTGAGTATACCCATTCTATACCATTTTACAGACATGATATTCTTACCCAGCTCCTAAACACGACAAGTCCTTTGCAGTTAACAAAACATTTGCTTTATTGGGAGTACCAGAAGCCGTTATCTCACAGCAGGCTAGGAAGCCTCTAAGTCCTGTGGAAAGTTACACTTGCTCACTTTCCCCCTGAACTGGTCCAACACACCAGGAGTGTCAACTCACAAAACATCCCAGGCCTGCTCTCAAGTTGCCATAGGCAAGGGGGATGGGAAAAGGGCGAAGCAGCATGACAACCAAAAACAAAAGCACATTTCAGACATCTCTCTCTCAAGGCTGTCTCCCAGGGTTACCCACAGCAGCCGGATGGGAGTGATCTGTACAACCCGCAAAATTGCTCCGTTGGCAAATGTGACTGAAGACACACACTGGGGAGGGGGGAAACGTGGTCAAGATTGGGTCGTAAATTACGTGGGGTCAGATTTGGCTTCACTTGGAACATGGGAACCTGAAGCTCCTAATAAATCACTGGGTTTTTTTTGAAGCTTGGCTCGAGACTTATGATCTAATTAGGGCTTCCATTGGGATCCTGTCAAGAAGTGTCTCTCTCTCTCTCTCTTCCCACACTTGCAAAGGAAGTCCTGGAATGTGCGCTCACTTTCTTCCAGCAGAGAGACAGACACACACAGACGCTCAGAAGGCACTGCAGATTCCAAGAATTCTGATAATTTCCAGACAGGATTCGGAAGTGCAGGCTATCAGTGGCTGACCAGCAGGGAGATGAATAGTCTGCCACATCTATTCATCTCCACCCCTTGCCTTTTATCCCCAGAGCTAAGTTGGGGCTTCGCTAGCAGTGGCGGTTCTTCCGTCCCAAAGACCCGCCCATAGATTTCTACTGCTCTCCTGTCCTCTGCCTTCTGAGCATCAGGTCCTGGACCCAGCTGTTCCTCTTCTTTCTCATCAGCCACCTCCAGATCAGGGAGCAGTTGACTCTCCATCTGAGGACTGACGGATGGCCCAGGCTCCACCTCTGTGTCTTTCTCTCCCTAACAGCTCCATTCCCTCTTTCCCCTCGGAGCTCTCAGATTGCCTTGATGCTGACCCTGACTCCCACGCCTCCTCCTCCTCCTCCTCTGATTCAGCTGGCGAAGAGGCCGACGGCTGATAAGCCACAACACATGAGTTGAGGTCAGCTCCAGCTGACAACATTTATAAGGTAGGTAAAATGAGGACCCAGATTGTTGGGGGGGCAATAAGTTGACTTTGTAAAAAAATATACAAATAGAATGAGACTATTGCCTTATACATTGTAAGCCGCCCTGAGTCTTCGGAGAAGGGCGGGGTATAAATGTAAAAAAAAACAAAAAACATGGAAGCACCCATGGTGTCTTCTTGGCAATCATGAAAAGGTTACCTTCTTCCAGGATGGTGCCTGATTCCATGACCCTGTTCTGTCCCCCTCCTCAGTCTGGGAGACACGAGCGATGACTTAATTAGCCGGCAACTATCAGCTCTGGCAACAAACTAGTGAGCATCTGCCAAGTGTCTCTGTTATCTCTCTTGATGCTGGTGAGTCAGCCAGGAAACCAGGAACAAATAGGACTTCAGCTCTAGTTCTCTCCCTCTAAGCAGTTGATTTGCTCGCCACTAAGTGGTATAGCCCTTGCTGCTTTTATATCCTGTGGGGTGTGGCTCCATGACTCAGCACTTCCTAGGCCTGCCCCACCCCTGCTTCTTTTGTTCCTGCCTCTCCTGCCTACGAAACCTAGGGTCCAGCCAGGCCTGATTGCCATCAGCCGGGTCTGGAGGCATGGCCTGGGGGGGGGAAGAGTCAGGGGACAGAGGCCTCGTTATCTCCTCCACCTGGCTTGCCTCTGGCTCCTGGAGCTGAGCCAGGGAAGCCAGTGCTCCCGAGGTAAGTCCTGATGGCTCTTCCCCCTCACTTTCCAAGTCACTTTCTGGCAGGGGACCCAGCCTGGGGGGGCGCAGACACAACAATACCATTTCCTACAACTTTGGAATTTCCTCATGTCCAAGTGCTAAGCAGGGTGAAATCTACTTCCCTTTGAAAACCTAGAGCAGTGATGGCTAACCTTTTTGGTGCAGAGTGCCCATACCGCGTGTGCGCGAAACCCCAAAATGCAATGCCAGCAGCACCCCTGTGCATGCGCCCCCCTGTGCATGCACATCCCTGCACATGCACCTCACCCCCCTCACCCATTTTTGGCTTCCAGGTTGGTGCAGGAGGCCTCCCAGGGGCATGGGGAAGCATGCACATGTGTGAACCCCCAAAAGCAATGCAAATGCCCCCCGTACATGCATCTCACCCCTGTGCATGCACCCCCACTCCCCATGTAAGTGTGGCAGAGACCTAAAGACCAGCTGGCTGGCGGGAGGCATGCGCGCATGCATGGAGGAGCTGGGCTTGGCCGACAGTTGGTGTCGTGTCCCACCCCCCACTCCGACGAATGAGTCAAGGAAGTCCGTAACAAACTTGGCAATGAGGCCTCTGCAGCTTGCCAAGTGCCTTCGAGTTTATCAGGGCAGGCAGGAGTCCAAGTTGTGACTTCAGCGATAAGGTCCGATATCAGCAAACTAAATAAGACTTTGCTTGACTCAAGGTTGGAATGCCAAAAGCAGGTCCTTTATATAGGCTGTGGGGTGTGGCTCCATGACTCAGCATTTATCCAGGCCTGCCCCACCCTTCCTTCTGCTGGCGTCGCCTCTCAGATCTCTGGAAGTGAGGGTCCTCCTACACTGAATTGTCTTCAGCTGGATCTGCTGTCAGCGTCTGAGAAAGGGAGGGATCAGAGGGAGTAGGCCCGGGTAATTCCACCACCTGTCTGGCTTCCTGCTCTGAAGGCTGAGCCAAAGGAACACACGCTGTATGAGTGAGGTTTATTGGGCTTCTCCTTTCATTCCTTGAATCCTCTCCGGGCATGGGGCCGGGGCCGGGGGCTGGAGGCATGACAGGCCATTCATCTTCATTATCAGACTCGGAGTCTGATAAAAGGCCCGGTTGGAGATGGGAGGGGCCCGGCTGAGGAGAGGAGGGTGGACAAGTATCAACAGCTGGCGTGTCTGCAGATAAAGCTCTGCATGCCAACTATGGCACGTGTGCCATGGGCTTGCCATCACGGGCCAAGAGAAAATCATCCAGATGCAACTTCCTTCTGGGTTAATCATCCTTACTTAGAAATTAATTTGGATCCCCATGAAATACACGAGAAGTAATGAACCCTGGAAATGAAGCAACATCCTAGAACATCTTGCTTCTCATACCCCATTTGTTCAATCAGCTAAGAGAGTGAATTAATATTTCATCCGTCCAAAATGGGTTCCCGCCGTTGGACGAATGCTCTGTTTTTAGCTCTGATTTTGTGGCGAGAAAGGTTCTTTTCAAACTCGGTTCCTCACCCCCCGCCCATCTTGTACCTTGAAAATCATCCATGACTTTTCCCCTCCTACTTAGCCGCTCTCTCTCCTCCAGTGACACAACAGTGCCAAAGTCAGAACAAATAGGAGGGCCACAGGATTATTTGCTTCACATAGAAAGACTTATGCGGCGTGTCACCGTGAACTCCCAGGAGAATAAAACTGTTCCCTAATCACTCTCATTTGGATGAAGTAATGATTTTAATGTAGAGTGGATCTCATTAATTAACACTCAGATTTTAATTAATTCCTTGCCTAATTCACCTGCCACTGCGCATTAACACAAATGTCAACCGAAAGTGATTTTTTTTCTCTCTTTTATTTATTTATTTATTTATTTTGTCACAACAGTATATATAAGCAGAAGCATGAGAGTAACTATATAACATATAAGCATATATATAAGTATAAGTTTGTAATAACTATATTAATTAGATATAATGAAAGGAAACAATAGTACAGGAACGGTAGGCGGTAGGCACGTTTGTGCTCTTATGCACGCCCCTTACAGACCTCTTAGGAATGGAGTGAGGTCAATAGTAGACAGTTTTTGGTTGAAGCTTTGTGTCAGGCCTGGAAACCATATTAGACTTTAGGGTTCCAGACACTGCCACATTTTTCCCCTGAGGGGAGGAAGGGGGGCTGAGGGGTATGGTAACATTCTTCAAGCGGTCAAGGTCGGATGGTGTTCACATCTGCAGGAAGAGTGGCAAGAAGATATTCGAATGAACTGGGAGAACGTGGGACCATGTGACCATCAAAGGGGTCAGGGGGGTGGGGCTCTTGGGGTTTGTATAACTGGGAAAAGAATCCGGAAATTCAGTTTTGGAATTTCACTCATCGTGTGCCAGTTTCCTCATGCTAGTAAAGATCCCTTAAAGACAATGGCTTCTGGGTTTTTCTTTATGCAGAAGAGGTTTTTCTGGAACCTTGACACTTTGGGGATTTTGGGAAGAGATCACAGAGTCAGGTAGTGTGTTCCAAGCATTAACAACTCTGTTACAGAAGTCATATTTTCTGCAATCAAGATTGAAGCGGTTTGTTAGGGTTCCAGAAAATCTCTTCTGCATGAAAAAACCTCTAAAACCTCAAAGTTCTTTACTAGCATAAGGAAACTGGCACACGATGAGTGAAATTCCAAAACTGAAACTTCCGGATTCTTTCCCCAGTTATACAAACCCCAAGAATGCCACCCCCGTAACCCCTTTGCCAGTCACATGGTCCAACATTCTTCCACTTTATTCGAAACCTCTTCTTGCCACTCCTTCTGCAGATATGAACACAATCCGACCTTGACCGCTTGAAGAATGTTACCATACCCATCAACCCCCCCTTCTTCCCCTCAGGGGAGAAATGTGGCAGCGTCTGGAAACCTACGACCTAGTATGGTTTCCAGGCCTGACACGGTTAACATTAAGTTTAAATCTATTGTTTGCTTTTGTATTGTTTTGATTGAAGCTGAAGTAGTCTTCAACAGGAAGGACATTACAATAGATGATTCTATGAGTTAAACTCAGGTCCTGTCGAAGGCGGCGGAGTTCTAAGTTTTCTAAACTTTTATTTAAAAGTAGCACATAGAGGTTTGACCATCTTATTTTCAAAACCAACTGACCAACCAACCCATCTGGAGCGTTGGAGAAGGAGCTTTTAAAACGAAAACAAAGAGGAAGCAGTTAGGATGTTGTTAGGCTGTTGCTGAGCCCTGGTGGCGCGGTGGTTAGAATGCAGTATTGCAGGCTAACTCTGCCCACAAGGCATTCGATCCTGATGTGGCTCAAGGTTGACTCAGTTTCCAGCCTTCTGAGGTCGTTAAATGAGGACCCAGATTATTGGGGGCAATAGGCTGATTCCGTAAACCAGTTAGAGCAGAGCTGTCAAGCTTGATTTCATTGAGGGCCGCATCAGCGTTGTGTTTGACCTCAGGGGGGCAGGGGGGCCTGGCCGGGGTGGGTGTGGCCAGTTAGACATCACTTGTGTCGGGTCACCCAGCAGGCTTTCATGCTTAAGGTGGGACTAGAACTCACAGCCTCCCGGTGATTGGACCGAGGTCACCCAGCTGGCCTTCATGCCTAAGGTGGGACTAGAACTCACCATCTCCTAGAGATTGGACCAAAGTCACCCAGCCGGCTTTCATGCCTAAGGTGGAACTAGAATTTGTTGCTTGTATCCTTACGATTTATATTGAGATTGTTTCCTGATTGCTTATTTGTATGACTATCATTAAATGTTGTACCTTAGAATTCTTGGTGAAGGTATCTTTTCTTTTATGTACACTGAGACCATATGCACCAAGACAAATTCCTTGTGTGTCCAATCACACTTGGCTAATCAAGAATTCTATTCTATTCTATTCTATTCTATTCTATTCTATTCTATTCTATTCCATTCTATTCCATTCCATTCCATTCCATTCCATTCTGTATTCTATTCTATTCTATTCTATTCCTTTTTCTATTCTATTCTATTCTATTCTATTCTATTCTATTCTATTCTATTCTATTCTATTCTATTCTATTCTATTCCTATTTCTTATTTCTATCCTATCCTATCCTATCCTATCCTATCCTATAGCTCACAGTCTTCTGGTGATTGGACCAAGGTCACCCAGCTGGCCTTCATGCCTAAGGTGGGACTAGAACTCACCATCTCCTAGAGATTGGACCAAAGTCATCCAGCCAGCTTTCATGCCTAAGGTGGGACTAGAGCTCACAGTGTCCTGGTGATTGGGCCGATGTAAGCCAGCTGGCCTTCATGCTTAAGGTTGGTGTTGTGTCCCACTCCTCCGCTGACGGCCGGGTCGGGGAAGTCCGTATCAAGCGTGCCTCTGCAGCTTTGCCAAAGTCCTATCAGAGTTCTCAAGGCAGGCAGGAGACCAGGAAGTGACTTCAGCAATCCAAGGTAGACTTTGCCTGACTCAGAGAATGCCAGAAAGCAGATCCTTTATATAGGCCATGGGGTGTGGCTCCATGACTCAGCACTTATCCAGGCCTGCCCCTCCCTTCCTTTTGCTGACATCGCCTCTCTGCTCTCCGGAAGCGAGGATTTCTCCAGCCTCCAGCTGTTGGTAATCTTAGCTCATGACTGGCTTCACATTCTTCAGGCTCACATGCTGTGGGGGAGGGGTCTAGTTGCTCCGTTTGCCTGGGTATGGTGCCAGGACTGGGGGCTGAAGGCACATCAGGCCCTTCGTCTTGCTCGGCCTGTCCGGGCATGGTGCCAGGGCTGGGGGCTGGAGGCATTCCAGGACATTCTTCCACACTATCAGCGTCCAGCAGGAGATAAGAGGGGCCTGGCTGCAGCAGGGGGAGCGAGCGAGACACAACAGTTGGACTAGAACTCACTATCTCCTATTCTATTCATAAGCAAATGCTCTCACCCAAGATCCAACAAAGATACGATTAGCCCTCTACCTATCTAGCAACAGAACACTCACCACATGGCACCTGGGGTGATTGCATCACCCAGCAAGGCTCAACCAAGCCTGGGACTCAGGACAGCCTACAGAGTTGCCCCTGCATGGCGCCATGGGAGTCTGACAACTAATCGGAATACAAGCTCAAATTCAAAAGCTCAGAGAGGGCATAAAACCCAGGCACTTTCAGCATCTCTTCTCTTTTTCTTCTTCACCCAAGATCTTCAAGGCATGTGATCCTGGCCACCATTAAAAACCATCTTTTCAAACCGTCTCCACGTTTCCAGTGTCTTTCTCCCCATTTGGAACTGAACCCAGATGGATGTTTCTTCCAACAATATCCAATCAATCAGAACCTTTTACAGTTGCTTTCAAAATACATTGGAGATTTTGCACTAACAGAAGCCAGGCGTTGTGTCGAAATCTTCTTTAAAGGGAACTGGGAAGTCAAAGTGGTATCACCATTAAATGAATGCGCTTAAGGCAACGTGGATGAGAGACACAGATTTCGGGCTTTATCTCAGCTGCTAGCCAAATAAAGCCCATCGGAATGAAATTAGCAAAAGCAATTTTGGACAAAGGTTTCTTCACTTAAAAGAAAAAGAAAAGAATAGACGAACGAGAGCATTTAATTACTGAGAAAAATGGAACGGGCTCAGCAGGAATGAACCTTCCAAGTTCCGACATAATGTTTTCAGGCTGTGAAAAGAATGAAAACTGGTTGTTTTTTTTTTTTTTTTTGGGGTGTGTGTGTGTGCAACTATCTTACAATCACACTGCTTGGTTGGCTGATTTTCTCCCTCTACAAAGAGAGAGAGAAAGAGAGGGGGGGAGGGAGAGAGAAAGAGAAAGAAACGGAAAGAGAAAGAGAGAGAGATAAAAGAAAGAGAGAGAAAGAAAGAGAGAGAGAGAAAGAGAGAGAGAGAGAAAGAGAGAGAAAGTGAGAGAGAAAGAGAGAGAAAAAGAGAGAGTGAAAGAGAAAGAGGAGAGAGAGAGAGAGAAAGAGAAAGAGAGAAAAAGAGAAAGAGAGAGAAAGAGAGAGAGAGAAATAAAGAGAAGGAGAGAGAGAAAGAAAGAGAAAGAGAGAGAGAGAGAAGAGAAAGAGAGAGAAGAGAAAGAGAGAGAGAGAGAGAAAGAGAAAGAGAGAAAAAGAGAAAGAAAGAGAAAGAAAGAGAAAGAGAGAGAGAGAAATAAAGAGAAGGAGAGAGAGAAAGAAAGAGAAAGAGAGAGAGAGAGAAGAGAAAGAGAGAGAGAGAGTGAGTGAAAGAGAGAGAGAAGGAGAAAGAAAGAATACTTGTTTCTTTTGATGAAGACATGAAGACAAGAACTGATCCTAAAGCTAAAAAGGAAACAAAAGGCCTAGAATACCTACTTTCCAGCAGCAAACACCCAGATAAGCAGGGATTAACACCAGACAAAGAAGCAGAAAGCAATATCTTGATCGAGGTACTACCAAGGAGAAAACCACTCTCCCACTCAACACCAGCAGGAGAAGCTACTGCCTATGAACAGAGGGCAAACCTCACACTCACTAATGATGTGACCTAAATGGGTAATGAAACACCTGCAAGAAAACATCAAAGACTGCACAGTTCAAACCTGAGTTACATCGGTTCTCTTCTGTTAGTTTGCTCGAAGTCGAATTGTAATCCAAGATGCTTGTTTAATGATTCTTGGTAGCTGTAGCCAATAAGGGTCACATTATGAGGCTCAGGGTAAAAGATGGAGGAGGGGGGAGGAGAAGGGGAAGGTGGACTGGAGGGGGAAAGAGAAAGTGAAAGGGGAGGAGGAGGAGGAAGAGAGGAAGGAGGAGGAAGAGAAAGGGGAGAGAGGAGGAGGGAAGGAGAAAGAGAGGGGGAAAGAGAAAGTGAAAGGGGAGGAGGAGAGGAAGGAGGAGGAGGAGAAAGGGAGAAAGGAGGAGGAGGGGAAGGAGAAAGGAGGAGGAAGAGAAAGTGAAAGGGGAGGAGGAGGAAGGAGGAGGAGGAGAAAGGAGGAGGAAGGAGGAAGGGGAAGGAGAAGGAGGAGAGAGAAAGTGAAAGGGGAGGAGGAGGGGAAGGAGGAGGAGGAGAAAGGGGAGAAAGGAGGAGGAGGGGGGAAAGGAGGACGGGAGGGGGGAGAAGGTAGAGGAGAAGTAAGAGAAAGGCAAAGGAAAGGAGAAGAACAATTACTCATTTAATGCATTGCATGGCAAGACTCCAAGTAGCATCCTGGGAAACCTATTTTCTTCCTTTTGAGTTCCTCATCACAAAAGATTTAAAAAAAAAACCCCTCTCTCTGTTGAGTGATTTCCAAACACATCTCTACCCAAATTTTAACTCATATTGATAGATATTTTCAAGGAATCTCAGCAAAAAAAAGAGAAGAAATTTTGTTTATGCTCAGGCACTTACCAAGATGAATAGTTCATAAACAATTGACAGTGCTTGATGGCTCTTCCTGCACGGTGCAGGCATTTATTGGTCCATAAAGTCACAGATTTCTGCTAAGTTGAATTGATTGCCTTAATAGTAATTAATTATCTGAAAGCAAAATAGGATTTTGCTTTCCCTGAAAAGATTTACTGCTGCCTGCGTATCCCCCAAACCCACTTTTTTTAAAAAAAATAATAATCTGAGAACTCTCAGATTCTTCTCTTTTCAACCCCACCTGTTCAATTTCAAGTAGAAATGATTCACATCACTGTGAGTACAGAAGGAAGCAGAAAGGAAGGAGGAATAATTCAGAATGGGGTCTATCCTATGCACTTTTATAAAGACACCATGGCCTTTGAATACACAAAATGTAATTTTTGGTGGAAGCCAAATTACTCTAGAACGGGGGCCTGCAACCTCAAACACTCAAAGAGCCATTTGGACCCATTTCCCACAGAAAAGAACACAACCACAAAAGCCTTCCCGTGCCTATTTCTTGAGCGGCCACAAAACTAGCATATGTGATTGAATTAAACGTTCTATTCTATTCTATTTTATTCTATTCTATTCTATTCTATTCTATTCTATTCTATGCCATGCCATGCCATTCTTCTATTCATCTACTGGTATTCTATTCTATTCTATTCTATTCTATTCTATTCTATTCTATTCTATTCTATTCTATTCTATTCTATGCCATGCCATGCCATGCCATGCCATGCCATTCTTCTATTCATCTACTCTATTCATCTATTCTATTCTATTCTCTGTTTTGTCCTGTCCTATCTAGGCCAGGGGTCTCCAACCTTGGTCCCTTTAAGACTTGTGGACAACTCCCAGAGTCCCTCAGCCAGCAAAGCTGGCTGAGGGACTCTGGGAGTTGAAGTCCACAAGTCTTAAAGAGACCAAGGTTGGAGACCCCTGATCTAGGCCATCTTACCCAAATACCATCTATTCTGCCTTCCAGGAGCTGAGATATTCTAGGAGACATCTTCAAATATGCTGCAGGATGTTTGATTAGAGCAGGGGTGTTAAGCTCAAAGTCCATAGGCCAGATCTGGCCCATGGGGTGCTTAGATCTAGCCTGGGGGAGCTGCGTCCTGGAAACAGCGAAGGGCTGGCTTGTGGTGCCTCTGCCAGCTAAAATGGAGCTCCAATTTCACTTGGAGAGCATTGCAGGAGGCTGTCATAGCCAAAAACAGACCTCGGGAGCCCGTTTTCAATGGCAGAGTGATCAGGCCAGCACAGGTGCCCCTGATACGAGTGACATAGAGCTGGCCATGCCTACCCTACCAACCCCCACCCCTCGAGGTCAAACACAACCCTGATGTGGCCCTCAATGAAATAAAGTTTGACATCCCTGGATTAAAGGATAAGAGCTGGCCTGATCATTAAGGCAAAGCAAACAACAACAACAACAACAACAACAACAACAACAGAAAAGATAGTTTTGAGCCGCAATGGCACAGTGGTTAGGGTGCAGTACTACAGGCTACTTCTGCTGATCACCGGCTTCCATCTCACCAGGCTCAAGGATGACTCAGCCTTCCATCCTTCCGAGGTGGGTAAAATGAGGACCCAGATTGTTGGGGAAAATATGCTGACTCTGTAAACCGCTTAGAGGCGGCTGTAAAAGCACTGTGAAGTGGTATATAAGTCTAAGGGCTATTGCTATGTGTGTTGGGTCTCGCCCGCTTTCACCACAGCCGGGGCCTTCTTATCTGCTTCCGAACGCTGAGGAATGTCCTAGTATGCCTCCCGGCCCCAGCCCTGGCTCCATGCCCAGACAGGCTGAGGAGGAAGAAGTACCTCCAGCCCCCAGCTCTGGCTCCATGCCCAGGCAAACGGAGCAACTAGACTCCTCCCCCTCCCCCACAGCATGTGAGCCTGAGGAAGGTCAATTACCAACAGCTGCAGACTGGAATGACCCTCCTTCAGAAGAATTGATAGACGGAGGCAACAGAAGGAGGGGAGGGGCAGGCCTGGATAAGTGCTGAGTCATGGAGCCACACCCCATGGCCTATATAAAGAATCTGCTTTCTGGCATTCTCTGAGTCAGGCAAAGTCTAACATATCTTGCTGAAGTCACTTTCTGGTCTCCTGCCTGCCTTGAGGACTCTGATAGGACTTTGGCAGAGCTGCAGAGGCACGCCTGATTCGGATTTCCCTGACCCGGCCATCAGCGGAGGAGTGGGACACGACAATGTGGCAGGTGGCAAAATGGTGCCATTTCCACCCCACGGCGTTGTTGTGACAATTCAAGCTATCGTCGTTTCTGCATTGTGATGGGAAAACTCTCAAGATGCGGCTGCTGCAGAGTCACAGGAAATAACTATTCTTTCTGCAATGCCCTTGCGTTGTGCTTGTTGACCTGCGCAGCAAAACTGTGTTGCGATCCTATCTATATTTCCATCCAGAATCTTTTCTGTCAAGTCCTGGATCAATTGCAACAAAGTCGGTTAGAGCAGGAGTCTCCAACCTTGGCAACGTTAAGACTTGTGGACTTCAACTCCCAGAAGTTGAAGTCCACAAGTCTTAAAGTTGCCAAGGTAGGAGACCCCTGGGTTAGAGAACTAGAGGCTAAAACTTATAAAGAACAGTTGCAGGAATTCGGTATGTTTAGTTTAATGAAGAGGGTGACATGATCGCAATGTTCCAATATCTCAGGGGCCGCCCACAAAGAAGAGGGAGTCAAGCTATTCTCCAAATCACCTAAAGGCAGGACAAGAACCAACGGATGGAAGCTAATCAAGGGGAGAAGCAACCTAGAACCAAGGAGAAATTTCCTGACAGTGAGAATAATTAACCAGCGGAACAGTTTGCCACTAGAAGTTGTGGGTGCTCCAACACTGGAGGTATTTAAGAAGAAATTGGACTCCGATGGCTCCCCAAAATTTTGGATGCCAGTTCTTCGAAACCTGGACCATTGGTCATACTAGCTCAGACACCATGTGCTTTCTTTACAAGACAGAGCCTTGGAGAAAGTCTTCAGTTGTCTGACATTAAGAAACCAGTCTCATAATCAGAGAGCTGAAGAGTCTGATTTAAGCCTTGCGTGAGCAAACCGATGATTTCCACTCATTGCTGCAATTGAGATCTAAATTATAGAATATGGAAGCTCAGCTACAACTATTGAACGGCAAGGGCATCGTCTGATGTTGAGCATGAAAACCTTTCTCGTCCTTACGGTGCTGCGAGCAGCTTCCAAATGGAAGGTGACCTTTCTGATGGAATTCCTGCATCCAGCAGAGAAAACTCAATTTCATCCCGGTTAGTGCAAGGTGCCTCCTGCAAATTGATTTCAAGTTTGCAACTTGGCTCGTTTCTGCTCAAAGGAAGTTTTTCCCTTTCTCTCTCTCTCTCTCTCTCTCTTCTAGTCTTTTAATTCTCTTTGTCCCTTCCTCTGGCACCACAGGTTTGTTTGATGCTCTGAGCAAAAAAAATCTATTAAGAGTTCAGCCTCCACATCATCTTTGTTTTAGACCGGTCAACTGTGAAGTGTCTGATCTTCCAAGCCCAAGATTTTTTAACATCCTGGCCACGTTCCAGAGGAAAAGAAATGGAATTAGGTGGCGGTGGTGTCTCACTAAGCTTAATAACAGATGGACTCAATAATGTAAGGTGTTAAAAGGCAGAGCTGTCCTATCTCTGTGGAAACTCAGCCAGTGGCAGAGAAGCTGTGACCTCCAGGTGTCCATCAGCGTGTCGCCAAAGCTATTTCTGCAGCGAACTAAAAAATCAGGAGGCCCACGGATGGACCTCTGGCCCCCCTCAACCTTTGATCACTCTACTTGAGTTGGTTGAGTGTGTAGGAACTGGTTGATGAGAATTTTGCTCTTAGAGAACTTCATGGATGTCTTGTCCATTTCTAGTCTTAATACAAAGTGTTGCCTTTGACTCTAAATTGCCAATTGGAAAGCAAGTAGGTTGTCAATCAGAAGAGAACTTGACCTCAGATCCCTCCATCGGTGCTAGTAGAATTGTAGCAAGTTACCAAGGGTTGGAGAGCTTCCTATATTACCTTCTCTCTTTTCTGTATAACACCAAGTAGTGTCTTTCCCGTGTGCTATGATTTTGATGCAGAGGACTGTCAAATCTATTGCAGAGACCCAGTTTGGTTTCTTTATGGATTCTTGGAACTGTAGAGATTCTTAGTCTCTCTGAGAGAGGAGAGGAAGGAAGGAAGGAAGGAAGGAAGGAAGGAAGGAAGGAAGGAAGGAAGGAAGGAAATTGATGAATGATGAATGAGTGGGTGGATGGATGGAATGATAGATGGGTGGGTGGGTGGGTGGATGAATGGATGGATGATAGGGAGAAGAGAAGAAAGGGTGAGTAGGTAAGAGGAAGGAAGGAAGGAAGGAAGGAGATTGATGAATGATGAATGAGTGGGTGTGGGTGTGGGTGGATGGATGGATGGAATGATAGGGAGAAGAGAAGAAAGGGATGAGTAGGTAAGAGGAAGGAAGGAAGGAAGGAAGGAAGGAAGGAAGGAAGGAAGGAAGGAAGGAAGGAAGGAAGGAGATTGATGAATGATGAATGAGTGGGTGTGGGTGGATGGATGGATGGGATGATAGGGAGAAGAGAAGAAAGGGATGAGTAGGTAAGAGGAAGGAAGGAAGGAAGGAAGGAAGGAGTTTGATGAATGATGAATGAGTGGGTGGATAGATGGAATGATAGATGGGTGGGTGGGTGGGTGAATGGATGGATGATAGGGAGAAGAGAAGAAAGGGATGAGTAGGTAAGAGGAAGGAAGGAAGAAGATTGATGAATGAGTGGGTGTGGGTGAATGGATGGATGATAGGGAGAAGAGAAGAATGGGGTGAATAAGTAAGAGGGAGGGAGGAAGGGAGGGGATTGATGAATGAGTGGGTGGGTGGATGGAATGATGGTAGCTTGTGAAGAAAGATTTAATTGAACAGTTGCAGCTGCCATCTTGATTTTGGAGATCCCGCAGTGGATATCCCTGCAACCAACAATTACTTATTACTTATTATTACTGTTATTTCAGCTGTAAAGGTCTATAGAGATTCTCCGTCAGCCAGGTCGTGGTTGTCCCAAAAGTTCTTTTTCCAGAGGCAACTGGACTTTCTGGTATTTCTTTGAAGATGTTTTGCTTCCCATCCAAGAAGCTTCTTCAACTCTGACAGGATGATGGGGAATGGAAGGATTGATATTCCTTGCAGACAGAGTTGATCATTTGCATCCTTTGAGAGGGTCATTGAAGCACTTAGAAATTTACCTGTATTCTCAGGGTCACCTGACCGAAACATCTTCAAACAATAATGACAACAATAACAAGAAAGTCCAGTTGCCTCCTGCAAAAGCATCTTTGGGACAACCATGACTTAGATCAGGGGTCTCCAACCTTGGCAACTTTAAGACTTGTGGACTTCAACTCCCAGAGTTCCTCAGCCAGCAAAGCTGTTAATAATAATAATAATATGTGTGGGAGTAGGAATGGATTTCCAGAGAAAAAATTGCAGACTACAGGAACCGTTTGCACCACTCAAGTAACCCTGAGGACACAGATAAACCTCCAAGTAGCCTCAATGACTCTCTAAAAAGGATGCAAATGACCAGCTATCTGCAAGGAGTATCAATCCTTCCATTCCCCACCATCCAGTCAGAGCTGAAGAAGCTTCATGGGTGAGAAGTAAAACATCTTCAAAGAAAAACCAGAAAGTCCAGTTGCCCCTTCAAAAAGCACCTTTGGGACAACCCTGGCCTCAGTGGTGAAATCCAATTTTTTTTACTACCGGTTCTGTGGGTTTTACTACCGGCTTGGTGGGTGTAGCGTGGGTGGGTGTGGTGTGGCTTGGTGAACATGGCAGGGGAAGGATATTGCAAAATCCCCATTCTCTCCCCACTCCTGGGGAAAGGATATTGCAAATAGTCTTACATATAGGAAAAAAGAA
Source organism: Ahaetulla prasina (assembly GCF_028640845.1). Lineage (NCBI taxonomy): Eukaryota > Metazoa > Chordata > Lepidosauria > Squamata > Colubridae > Ahaetulla > Ahaetulla prasina. The sequence goes on from NC_080541.1 coordinate 5,655,185, forward strand.
CCCTAAAACTAAGTACATACTAGATGGACATTACCTTACAGACGACCCCCATCCCGTTAAAGACCTTGGAGTTTTCATGTCAAAAGATCTAAGTGCCAAAGCCCACTGCAACTACATAGCAAAAAAAGCTCTAAGAGTTGTAAACCTAATTTTGCGTAGCTTCTTTTCCAAAAACACCACACTACTAACCAGAGCATATAAAACATTTGCTAGACCAATTCTAGAATACAGCTCACCTGTTTGGAACCCTCACCACATCTCTGACATCAATACAATTGAACGTGTCCAGAAATATTTTACAAGAAGAGTTCTCCATTCCTCTGAAAACAACAAAATACCTTATCCCACCAGACTTGAAATCCTAGGCTTAGAAAACTTGGAACTCTGTCGCCTTCGACAAGACCTAAGTTTAACTCACAGAATCATCTATTGTAATGTCCTTCCTGTCAAAGACTACTTCAGCTTTAATTGCAATAATACAAGGGCAACCAATAGATTTAAACTTAATGTCAACCGCTTTAATCTAGATTGCAGAAAATATGACTTCTGCAACAGAATCATCAGTGCTTGGAATACTTTACCTGACTCTGTGGTCTCTTCCCATAATCCTAAAAGCTTTAACCAAAAACTTTCTACTATTGACCTCACCCCATTCCTAAGAGGACCATAAGGGGCGTGCATAAGCACACAAACGTGCCTACTGTTCCTGTCCTATTGTTTTTCTTTTCTTCTTCCTATATATGTTTATATGTGTATATACTATATAATCTTTTTGTATGATGTTGTGACAAAATAAATAAATAAATAAAATCTCTATTCCCATCCCACTCTGGGGCCAGCCAGAGGTGGCATTTGCCGGTTCTCCAAACTACTCAAAATTTCCGCTACCGGTTCTCTAGAACCTATTAGAACCTGCTGGATTTCACCCCTGCCTGACCTGGTTGACGGAGAATCTCCGTAGAGACTCTACCTCCTTTGTAAGTGCGTGGGGCATTGCATCACACTAGGAATGGGACTCGCATCATACCAACACAATGTTGTTTTCCTTTTTTGCCCCCTATTGACGGTATGTAGAATAACAGAGCTGGAAGGGACCTTGGAGGTCTTCTAGTCCAACCCCCCCCACGCAAGCAGGAGACCCTAAACCATTTCAGACAAATGGTTGTCCAATCTCACCTTAAAAACCTCCAGGGATGGAGCACCCCCAACTTCTGAAGGCAAGTTATTCCACTTCCACTAGGAATTTTTTCTTGAATTCTAGATTCTGAGTCATATACCTATTGAACCTTCTTGTTCAATGATTTTAATATTGAGGGTTTTTAATGGGTTTTTAAGGGGTTTTAATTTATTTCGTAACTTTTACTCAGTATTTTTAACATGCAGCTTATTGAATCAGATTTTTAATTGAATATTATATTTTAAATTTTTTCTATATCTATGTTTTATTTATGCTGTACACCGCTCTGATTCCTCGGAGAAGGGCGATATAAAAATATGAAAAATAAATAAATAAATTAATGTATTGCACACACAAACACACACACACACACACACAAAGGAGAGCTTTTTTTCTAAAATAGGGGGTTTAATTCGTTTTTAAACGGATAGGGGTTTTAATTAGTTTTTAAACGAATAGGGGTTTTAATTCGTTTTTAAATGGGGTTATTTTATATTATGTATTTTATATCTAAATTTAGGCCACATTGAATAAGTTTTTTAAGTAGTTTTTATTGTAATATATTGTATTGTTTTTTACTTGGCTGTTTACCGCCCTGAGTCCTTCAGGAGAAGGGTGGTATAAAAATTAAATTATTATTATTATTATTATTATTATTATTATTATTATTATTATTATTATTATTATTATTATTATTATTATTATTATTATTATTATTATTAAAATCTAAACCTAACTCTAAATGATCTTATTCAAATATTCTCCCATTACTCCCTTTTCACAATATAATATAATTTCAAATGTTTTCCCTGTATTCCATCATTCCAATTATAAATATTTAGTATTCAGCAGTTTTACCTATAACCCTATTTTCCTTTTCTTTTTTTGTTATTATTATCAAAAATGACCGATTTCAATTTAAAGAGTTTCAATTTGGAAAAAGGAAAGAGAGGAGTGGGAAAAAGAAAAAAAATTGATTAAGATTAGAGATTAGGGCGAATGGTAATATTGTTTATATACTAGAAGAAATCAAAGGAAAATAAAACAAAAAAAAAATTAGAAAGAAAGAATTTTATGGCGAAAAGTGAAATATATAAAATGGTGTTCAGAAAAAATGTATTGTTTGTTTGCTTGTATGTTGAAAAAAAATTTCAAACAGCGTTCTTGGACCAACACTCTTCATACTATACATAAATGATCTCTGTGACCTTATCTCAAGTTATTGTGTTCTCTTTGCTGACGATGTCAAACTATTTAATACCACCAACAATAGTAATACCCTTCAAAAAGACCTTGATTTTGTATCCGATTGGTCTAAAACTTGGCAACTCCAAATCTCAACCAGCAAATGCTCAGTCTTACATATTGGAAAAAAAAACCCTAACAATAAGTACAAGCTTAATGGACATTACCTTATAGATGACCCCCACCCTGTTAAGGACCTTGGAGTTTTCATATCAAATGACCTAAATGCCAAAGCACACAGCAACTACATAGCAAAAAAGTCTCTAAGAGTTGTAAACCTAATTTTACGCAGCTTCTTTTCCAAAAACTCTACACTACTAACCAGAGCATACAAAACATTTGCTAGACCGATTCTTGAATACAGCTCATCTGTCCGGAACCCATACCACATCTCTGACATTAATACAATTGAATGCATCCAGAAATATTTTACAAGAAGAGTTCTCCGCTCCTCTGAAAACAACAAAATACCTTATACCACCAGACTTGAAATCCTGGGATTAGAAAACTTAGAACTCTGTCGATTCCGACAAGATCTGTGTTTAACACAGAGAATCATTTATTACAATAGCCTTCCTATAAAAGACTACTTTAGTTTTATTTGCATTTATATCCCGCCCTTCTCCGAAGACTCAGGGTGACTTACACTATGGTAAGCAATAGTCTTCATCCATTTGTATATTATATACAAAGTCAACTTATTGCCCGCAACAATCTGGGTCCTCATTTTACCTACCTTATAAAGGATGGAAGGCTGAGTCAACCTTGGGCCTGGTGGGACTTGAACCTGCAGTAATTGCAAGCAGCTGTGTTAATAACAGACTGTCTTAGCAGTCTGAGCCACCAGAGGCCCTTCAGCTTCAGCTTCAATCGCAATAATACAAGAGCAAACAATAGATTCAAACTTAATGTCAACCACTTCAACCTTGATTGCAGAAAATATGACTTCTGTAACAGAGTTGTTAACGCTTGGAACACACTACCTGACACTGTGGTCTCTTCTCAAAATCCCAAAAACTTCAACAAAAACTGTCTACTATTGACCTCACCCCATTCCTAAGAGGACTATAAGGGGCGTGCATAAGAGCACAAAAGTGCCTACTGTTCCTGTCCTATTGTTCCCTTTCATTATATCAAATTAATATAGTTGTTGCATACTTTTGCTTATATATATTATGATTTGTTGTTGTTTTATGTCAATGTTTACATATACTGTTGTGACAAAAAAAAATAAAAAAAATGAAAAAATGAAAAACTTTTATTAAAAAAAAGGAGAGGTTTTTTTACATTTCTTGCTTTGCCCCAGAAACCAATCCATCATGCCACCGTCAAATTAGAAAAAAACTCGACTTCATTAGAAATTAGAAATGCTTGATGAGGCTTCTGCTAATTGCTCAGCGGACCTATTTGGGTTGGAGAAAGTCCTCGGCTGGTTTGTGAAATCCGTCCCTCGGCCGTCGTAAAAGCAGCCATTCGGCAGAAGGAAGATGCACATCACTCAAAATGACTCCACTGGCAGCTGTTTCGATAGCCCCTCCTAGTTCTCAGCAACCCATTTAATTGTCATCCCCCACATAACAAAGATCGGTATTATTAACTCTTTTGGAGTTACGGAGGACTAATTTATTGATTACATTTTTACAGAAACAGCACTTAGACTTACATACCACTTCACAGTACTTTACACCCCTCTTTAATTGGTCTACAGCAGGGCAGGGGTGAAATGTTCCCGGTTTAGACCGGATCGCCTGATCCGGGAGCGATGGAGGCAGGTGGTTCAGAGAACCAGTACCAAAAATCCCTACCCCCCCTTCACACGCCCCAACTGTTCATCAGAGGTTTTTTGTTTTTGTTTTTTACTTTTAAAAGCATTTTTCTTCCGCCGAAAAAAATGCTTTTAAAAGTAAAAAAAAAAGCCTCTGATGATCCCACGGCTCAAAATAGAATAGAATAGAATAGAATTTTTTATTGGCCAAGTGTGATTGGACACACAAGGAATTTGTCTTGGTGCATATGCTCTCAGTGTACATAAAAGAAAAGATACGTTCATCAAGGTACAACATTTACAACACAATTGATGGTCAATATATCAATATAAATCATAAGGATTGCCAGCAACAAAGTTACAGTCATACAGTCATAAGTGGAAAGAGATTGGTGATGGGAACTATGAGAAGATTAATAGTAGTGCAGATTCAGTAAATAGTTTGACAGTGTTGAGGGAATTATTTGTTTAGCAGAGTGATGGCCTTCGGGAAAAAACTGTTCTTGTGTCTAGGTGTGCAGTGCTCTATAGCGTCGTTTTGGGGGTAGGAGTTGAAACAGTTTATGTCCAGGATGCGAGGGGTCTGTAAATATTTTCACGACCCTCTTCTTGATTCGTGCAGTATACAGGTTCTCAATGGAAGGCAGGTTGGTAGCAATTATTTTTTCTGCAGTTCTAATTATCCTCTGAAGTCTGTGTCTTTCTTGTTGGGTTGCAGAACCGAACCAGACAGTTATAGAGGTGCAAATGACAGACTCAATAATTCCTCTGTAGAACTGAATCAGCAGCTCCTTGGGCAGTTTGAGCTTACTGAGTTGGCGCAGAAAGAACATTCTTTGTTGTCCTTTTTTGATGATGTTTTTGATGTTAGCTGTTCATTTTAGATCTTGCAGTATGATAGAACCTAGAAATTTAAAGGTTTCTACTGTTGATACTGTGTTGTCTAGTATTGTGAGAGGTGGAAGTATGGAAGGGTTTCTCCTAAAGTCTACCACCATTTCTACGGTTTTGAGTGTGTTCAGTTCCAGATTGTTTTGGTTGCACCACAAGGCTAGTCGTTGTGGTGCAAGGCTATCTGGGATCTTCAGAACCCTTTAAAAGCATTTTTTCTTCAACGTCTTCGGCAGAACCAAATTTTGGTACCCTTCCAAAAGACCAAAAGGATGAGATCAGTTCTCATCCCTGGTGATTGGAGTGTTCCTTCTGGACTCATTCACTGTTATTAGTTTTGCAGTCGAATCCTCAATCTTCTTTCTAAGCGGCCAAGCTCATTATAATTCTTCTAGTCCTTCATTTTGGTAGTGCATCAGTCTGTGCCCATTCTTTTTAATTTTGATTTTTCCATTTTACCACCTACATTTCTTTTTCCGATTAACAGAGTTGGAAGGGACCTTGTAGGTCATTTACTCGACCCCCCCCTGCCCAAGCAGGACACCCTACACCATTTCTGACAGATGGCAGTCCATTCTCTTCTTGAAAGCCTCCAGTTATGAAGCTCCCAAAACTTCCGAAGGCAACTTCTATTCCAATGGTTCTCACTATCAGAAAATTCTTCCTTATTTCTAGGTTGAATCTCCTCTTGATCAGTTTCCATCCATTGTTCCTTGTCTGGCCTTCAGGGGCTTTGGAAAATAGCTTAACCCCCTTTCTCTCTGTGGCAGCCCCTCAAATATTGGAAGACTGTTATCATGTCTCCCCTGGTACTTCTCTTCACTAGACTAGTCATGTCCAGTTCCTGCAACCGTTTTTCATATGCTTTAGCCTCCAGTCCCCTAATCATCTTGGTTGATCTTCTCTGAACTCTTTCTAGAGTCTCAACAAAGGGGCTTTCCGAACACCGACGGAGGGCATTGAAGGTGGTATGCTGGATACCGGGTGTTTCGGATTGCTGCTAATTGTGCTTGCTGGGACGGAACCTGGAGGGGTAAGAACTTGGAGGGGTAGGAACATCGCCCCCCCTCCCTTTCTTCCTCCCTGCTTGGACTAGAACATCGCGTCTCCCCCATTGCTGACTTTTGCCTCGGCTTGTCAAAATGGGGGGGTAGGAACATCGCCCCCCCTCCCTGCATGGACTGGAACATCGCGCTTCCCCCACGGAGGTTTGATCTGCCGGCTTAGTGGGGGAGGCAGACGGCATGAGGGCACAGGCGGAGTCGTTTCAAATAAGGAGGCGTAACCGGGAATTCGAGGGAGACCTTTTTAGCTGTAGTCCCACGGACTCCTACGGACTAGGACCCACATGGTTATCCATCTAAGGGTGGGTCCCGGCGATTTTTTTTTTGGATACGACGATAACATCTCCGACGGCTAAGGATGGACACGTTTCCGCATTTGTATGGACAACTTCTCTATGAGATATTCATTTGCCGAACTACTACGACTGCGAGGTTCCCCCGCCTCGCAGGAATGGCCCTCCAAGCTATCGAGGGCTTACCTTAACGAAGGGTCTTGGGACCCAGAGAGGTGGCATCTTGACCAAGAAGAGTTTGTGGGGTTTTTTAAATAGTTTTTTAAACAAGGGTTTTTTAAGGGGGGGGAGGGATTTGACGGGTGGAGGGGAAGACCCGTCAGGGAGGGATCCAGCCCCTGTGCTAGTTCGCGACATCACGCCATCTTGTCTGAAGGCAGGGGGGGAGGACGTTCCAGGTTTAGAGGGCTGTTCGATCTGTACGGTAAGTGGGAGAGGCAGATATGGCGGGGGAGGGTGTCGAGTTGTGGGAGCACGTGTTCGATGTTTGAGGCGATCACGTGCTCCGGCCCTCAGTCCCTACCCGTTCCTCGGTGGCCATGATCCTCAGAGCTTGGATCTTGGCTGATGTTATGTAATGCCCGGTCCGTGGTTAATAAGGCTCCCCTGATTTGTGATCTTATTCAGGGGGGGTCCGCGGACCTCATGGGCATTACGGAGACCTGGTTGGGCCCTGAGGGGGGGTTCCCCCTTGTTGAGATGTGCCCTCCAGGCTTCCGAGCATTTCATCAGCCGAGGGTCCAAGGTAGGGGTGGGGTGGTGGTGGTTGTTATTAAGGAAGATCTAGAGCTGAGGGAGACCACTGTTCCTCAGATTGCCGGCTGCGAATCCCTCTGTGTGCGTTGGGGCTATAGGAATCAGTTGGGCTTGGTGATCGCGTACCTGGCTCCTTGCTGCGTGACCACAGCCCTGCCCGAGCTGTTGGAGGTACTGGCTGCTGTGGCGGTTGAGACCCCCAGACTTATAGTCATGGGGGATTTCAACTTGCCATCAGTTGGCTTGTCATCGACGGCAGCTCGGGAGTTCCAGGCTTCCATGACGGCCTTGGACCTGATTCGAGTAAATGATGGCCCTACGCACACAGGGGGAGGCATGCTGGATCTGATCTATATCTCTGGACAGTGGTTAAATGATCTGGTATTAGATGATTTAGTAACAGAACCAATGTCATGGTCGGATCATTTTCTCCTTCGCCTAGACTTCCGAACCGCCATTCACCACCGCGGGAGGCGGAACCTATCGGTGGTTCCGTCCCAGGCGCCTGATGGACCCTGAGAGGTTCCAGACGGAGCTTGGGCCATTCCTGAGGATCTGGCCCACGGCACGACTGAGGAACTGGTCGTGGCCTGGGAGCGGGCCGCGGCCGGGCCCTGGACAGTGTCGCGCCTTTGCGGCCTCTGACCCGCGAGATCTCGTCCGGCCCTTGGTTCTCCGAGGGGCTGAGGGAGATGAAACGCCGGAGAAGACGCCTAGAGAGCACCTGGAGGTCCAGTCGCTCGGCTGATCGGACACTAGTTAGGACCTATTCTAGGACCTACCTAGTGGCAATGAGGGAAGCGAGGCGCCCACGCCCACCCTCATTGCGTCGGCAGATAACCGCCCAGCCGCCCTGTTTGGTGACCCGCTCTCTCCTACATCAGCAGGTGCCGGATGACCCTTTGCACCGACGAGCTGAGGAGTTTAGTGGTTATCTATACGATAAAATCGCTCAGCTGAGGGACGGTCTGGACCGAATTTGGGATGATCCAAGCGAGGGAGAGGAGGCACGTCTTGTTGAGCACATTTGGGATGAGTTTGACCCTGTGGCTCCCGAGGACGTGGACAGGTTGTTGGGGAGGCTTCACGGCACGACATGTTTACTGGACCCGTGCCCTTCCTGGCTGGTACTGGCCACTCAGGCGGTGACACGAGGCTGGCTCCAGAGGATTATCAACGCTTCTTTGTTGGACGGGGTTTTCCCTGCCGCCTTGAAAGAGGCGGTGGTGAGACCCCTCCTTAAGAAGCCCTCTTTGGACCCAGCTATTTTGGGTAATTATCGTCCAGTCTCCAACCTTCGCTTTGTTGCGAAGGTTGTAGAGAGTGCCGTGGCGCGACAGCTGCCCCAACACCTGGATGAAGATGTCTATCTAGACCCGTTCCAGTCCGGCTTCCGACCCGGATACAGCACGGAGACAGCTTTGGTCGCGTTGGTGGATGATCTCTGGAGGGCCAGGGACAGGGGATATTCCTCTGCCCTGGTCCTATTAGACCTCTCAGCGGCATTCGATACCATCGATCATGGTATCCTGCTGCGCCGGTTGGGGGGATTGGGAGTGGGAGGCACCGTATATCGGTGGTTCTCCTCCTATCTCTCCGACCGGTCGCAGACGGTGTTGACAGGGGGGCAGAGATCGACCGCGAGGGCCTCACTTGTGGGGTCCCACAGGGTCGATTCTCTCGCCTGCTGTTCAACATCTACATGAAACCGTTGGGTGAGATCATCAGTGGTTTCGGGTGAGATACCAGCAGTACGCTGATGACACCCAGCTGTACTTTTCCACCCGGACCACCCCAATGAAGTTGTTGAAGTGCTGTCCCGGTGTTTGGAAGCTGTACGGGTCTGGATGGGGAGAAACAGGCTCAAGCTTAATCCTCCAAGACGGAGTGGCTGTGGATGCCGGCACCCGATTCAGTCAGCTGCAGCGCGGCTGGCTGTTGGAGGCAGTTACTGGCCCCAAAGGATAGGGTGCGCAACTTGGGTGTCCTCCTGGATGATCGGCTGTCGTTTGAAGATCATTTGACGGCCGTCTCCAGGAGGGCCTTCCACCAGGTTCGCCTGGTTCGCAGTTGCGCCTTCCTTGATCGGGATGCCTTATGCACAGTCACTCATGCGCTCGTTACCTCTCGCTTGGATTACTGTAATGCTCTCTACATGGGGCTCCCCTTGAAGTGCACTCGAGGCTTCAGTTAGTCCAGAATGCAGCTGCGCGGGTTATAGAGGAGCTACGTAGCTCCCATGTAACACCGCTCCTCGCAGACTGCACTGGCTGCCTGTGGCCTTCGGGTGCACTTTAAGGTGTTGGTTATGACCTTTAAATCGCTCCATGGCTTAGGACCTGGGTACTTACGGGACCGCCTGCTGTTACCACACGCCTCCCACCGACCCGTCGCTCCCATAGAGGGACTTCTCAGGGTGCCGTCCGCCAAACAATGTCGGCTGGCGGCCCCCAGGGGAAGGGCCTTCTCTGTGGGGGCTCCCACACTCTGGAACGAGCTTCCCCCGGGTTTACGCCAAATACCTGACCTTCGGACATTTCGTCGCGAACTCAAGACTCATCTTTTTATCCGCGCGGGGCTGGCTTAAATTGGGATTTTAATGTTGAATTTTATTAATTTTAAACGGGGTTTTTTAACGTGGTAAATTTTAATTACTGGGCTAATTTAAATAAGTTTTTTAAATCGTATTTTAAACTTGTATATTGTATGTTCGGTTTTATTATGCCTGTACACCGCCCTGAGTCCTTCGGGAGAAGGGCGGTATAAAAATCAAATAAAATAAATAAATAAATAAATAAACATCTTTTTTACATCGTGGCGACCAAAACTGAATGCAATATTCCAAGTGTGGCCTTACCAAGGCATTATAGAGTGGTCTTAACACTTCACGTGATCTTGATTCTATCCCTCTGTTTACGCAGCCTAGAAATGTGTTGGCTTTTTTGGCAGCTGTTGCACACTTGACAGATGTTACCAGATGAAACAGTGATGAGAATAGAATAGAATAGAATAGAATAGAATAGAATAGAATAGAATAGAATAGAATAGAATAGAATAGAATCACAGAGTTGGAAGGGACCTTGGAGGTCTTCTAATCCAACCCCTGCTTAGGCAGGAAACCCTACACTACTTCAGACAAATGGTTGTCCAATCTCTTCTTAAAAACTTCCAGTGTTGGAGCATTCACAACTTCTGGAGGCAAGTTGTTCCACTGATTAATTGTTCTGACTGTCAGGAAATTTCTCCTTAGTTCTAACTTGTTTCTCTCCTTGCTTAGTTTCCATCCATTGCTTTTTGTCCTGCCTTCTGGTGCTTTGGAAAAGAACTTGACCCCCTTCCTCCTCTCTGTGGCAGCCCCTCAAATATTGGAACACTGCTATCCTGTCTCCCCTAGTCCTTCTTTTTATTAAACTAGACATACCCAGTTCCTGCAACCGTTCTTCATATGTTTTAACCTCAAGTCCCCTAATCATCCTGGTTGCTCTTCTCTGCACTTTTTCTAGAGCCATGCTGGCGAACCTATGGCATGAATGCCAGAGGTGGCACGCACAGCCCTCTCTGAGGATACATGCGCCATCGCCAGCTGCTCTTCTGGTTTCTGGACCGCACATGCGCACCAGCCAGCTGGTCTTCGTGGGCACCAGAGCACCGGAAAACAGCCAGAAAAATGGCCCCAAAACAGCACAAAAAATGGCCAAGAAACAGACATGTGTGCGCCGGCCAGCTGGCTTTCAGGTTTCTGGTACTCTGGTGAAGGTTCATGCATGCATGTTCTGGTTTGGCCACTCGGAGCCGAAAAAGTTTGCTATCACTGTTCTAGAGTCTCAGCATCTTTTTTATAGTGTGGTGACCAGTGGTGGGTTTCAATTTTTTTTACTACCGGTTCTGTGGGTGTGGCTTGATGGGCGTGGCACTGCTTGGTAGGCGTGGCTTGGAGGGCATGGCAGGGGAAGGATACTGTAAAATCCCCATTTCCTCCCAATCGGCTGCGACTTGGGAGGCAGAGAATTAGATGGGGGCGGAGCCAGTCAGAATTTTTACTACCGGTTCTGTGGCCGTGGCTTGGTGGGCGTGGCACTGCTTGGTGGGCGTGGCTTGGTGGGCATGGCAGGGGAAGGATACTTTAAATTCCCCATTTCCTCCCGATCGGCTACGACTTGGGAGGCAGAGAATTAGATGGGAGTGGGGCCAGTCAGAATTTTTATTACCGGTTCTCCAAACTACTCAAAATTTCCACTACCGGTTCTGCAGATCTGTTCAGAACCTGCTGAAACCCACCTCTGGTGGTGACCAAAACTGGATGCAATAATCTAGGTGTGGTCTTACTAAGGCTTTATAGAGTGGTATTAGTACCTCCCTTGATCTTGATTGTATCCCTCTGTTAATGCAATTTAGGATTGCATCGGCTTTTTTGGCTGCCGCCGCACTCCTACCACATAACTACGTACTTTTATGTTTCTTTTGGCATAACCATTTTTCACTTCTGTATAATATAAAGAGGTTAGGAGCATGCTTCCGTATACGGCCATTCCTTTCAGCGACATCAATTCCTCACCACTGATTGTATTCTACCTACTACTTTGTTATTACCGGTGGCAGATTTTAAGCCACCTCCATCCATTCTCTCCAGCTTTACCAAACACTCTACTAAAGCACACAAATGCATTCACTTGCTGTTTCTACCCCCCCACTCCTTGCAATTTATGTATAACTTAAAATTGTCCAATCCATTTTTATGTTCCCAGTTAAATGCAACCACCTTGGTAGCATACATTTATTTTTAAGATCTTTATGCCTGGTTGCATCATACATTCTATTTTAACATTCAGGGCAAATTATTCTGTTTCTTAGCTAACAAGATGGCATCGCTTTGCAAACCAGGATATCTATAATGTCACCATAAGCATTCCATATATATTCATCTATAAATATATTAAACAATCAAGAGATAACCACTCACCCTTCTTATCTCCCTGAATAATGTCAAACTATTCACTAAGCATCCCATTTATCTCATGTATGTTTTACTTTCATCATATACCACTTATACAATATTGGATAATCTGCCCTTTGCTGCATTTCCCTCTTCCTGTTTAATCTTAATAGTTCCTCTCTGTCTTGTAAGACTTCTTTGTCAGTACACAGTACAGAATAATTGACTCTAGGACACCCCTGGAGAAGCTATTCCATGAATCCCAGTCCTTCACAATAATAAGGAACAATAAGACGTTTCTTCTGGGATGAATGGGTTGTTTCTGGTTGGAGAAAGTCATCCAGAAGTCCCTTTCTGCGCCAACTCAGAAAGCTCAAACTGCCCAAAGAATTGCTGATCCAGTTCTACAGAGGAATTATTGAGTCTGTCATCTGCACCTCTATAACTGTCTGGTTCGGTTCTGCAACCCAACAAGACAGACACAGACTTCAGAGGATAATTAGAACTGCAGAAAAAATAATTGCTACCAACCTGCCTTCCATTGAGGACCTGTATACTGCACAAGTCAAAAAGAGGGCTGTGAAAATAATTACAGACCCCTCATATCCTGGACATAAACTGTTTCAATTCTTACCCTCAAAACAACGCTATAGAGCACTGCACACCAGAACAACTAGGCACAAGAATAGTTTCTTCCCGAACGCCATCACTCTGCTAAACAAATAATTCCTTCAACACTGTCAAACTATTTACTAAATCTGCACTACTATTAATCTTCTCATCGTTCCCATCACCCATCTCCTTCCACTTATGACTGTATGACTGTAACCTTGTTGCTTGTATCCTTACAATTTATATTGATTTTGTTTCCTGATTGCTTATTTGTACCCTATGACTATCATTAAGTGTTGTACCTTATGATTGTTGATGAAGGTATCTTTTCTTTTATGTACACTGAGAGCATATGCACCAAAGACAAATTCCTTGTGTGTCCAATCACACTTGGCCAATAAAAAATTCTATTCTGTTCTGTTCTGTTCTGTTCCATTTTGTTCCATTCCGTTCCATTCCATTCTATTATGATCAAGGTATACAGGACTTCATAAATTGAAAGTACTTTGAATTGCACCCAGAATAACAGAGTTGGAAGGATCTTTTTTTTTTTAGACCAACCCCCTGCTCAAGCAGGAAACCCTGTAACATTTTGGATAAATGGTTCTCCATTTTTTTTCTTAAAAAACTCCAGTGATAGACCACTCACAAGGTTCTAAAGGCAACTAGTTGAAATGATTCATTGTTCCTACTGTCAGGAAAATTCTCTTTATTTGTAGGTTGGATCTCTCCTTGATTAATTTCCATCCATTGCTTCTTGTTCTGGTGCTTTGGAGAATACGTTGGCCTCCTCTTCTTTGTGGCAGCCCCTGAGATATTGGAAAACTGCTGTCATGTCACCTTCTTTTCATTAAACTAGACATACCCAATTCTTCATATTTTTTCACCTCCAGTCCCTTAATCATCTTTGTTGCTCTTCTCTGCACTCTTTCCAAAATCTCAATCTTTTTTTTTTTTTTGTACACCGTGGCGACTAAAACTGGATGCATTATTCCAAGGATGGTCTTACCAAGGCATTATAAAGCAGTATTAACACATCAGGTGGTCTTGATTCTATCCCTCTGTGGATGCAAGCTAGGACTGCACTGGCTTTTTTGGCAGCTGCTGCACACGGCTGGCTTATATTTAAATGATGGTCCACGAGGGCTCCCTGACCCATTTGGAGTTACTACTATTGGCCAGGTATCATCTACTCTAAAAGCCGAAGGAAGTCAAGGCAAGGTATGAAGCATTGATATTGTCGTGTCCCACTCCTCCTCTGACGGCCGGGTCGGGGAAGTCTGTATCAAGCGTGGCCACAAAGCCTCTGCAGCTTTGCCAAAGTTCTGTCAGAGTTCTCAGGGCAGGCAGGAGACCAGGATGTGACTTCAGCAATCCAAGTTAGACTTTGCCTGACTCAAAGAATGCCAGAAAGCAGATCCTTTATATAGGCCATGGGGTGTGGCTCCATGACTCAGCACTTATCCAGACCTGCCCCTCCCTTCCTTTTGCTGATGTCGCCTCTCCATTCTCCGGAAGCATGGATCCGTCCACCCTCCAGCTGCCGGCAATTCCAGCTCATAACTGGCTTCATACTCCTCATGTTCACATGCTGTGGGGGAGGGGTTTATTTGCTCAGTTTGTCCTGGCATGGTGCCAGGACTGGGGGCTGAAGGCATGCCAGGCCATTCGTCTTGCTCGGTCTGTCCGGGCATGGTGCCAGGACTGGGGGCTGGAGGCATGCCAGGCCATTCGTCTTCATTATCCGTCTCTGGCTGAGATAACAGGAGATGAGAGGGGCCCGGCTGCGGAGAGGGGGGCGGCCAAGGCACAACAGATATAATGTGCTGATGAAGGTGCAAACCTACCAGTAGTTGACAACTTCATGTGGACCAACCAAGCTTTTGAATCTTCTTTAAAGATATATCCGTGCAGAGCGAATCCAAAAGAGAATAGATGGTGTGCTCAAATATTTGAGGGCAGACCCTCAAAAATTGGAAGACTGCTATCATGTCTCCCCTGGTCCTTCTCTTCACTAGACTAGCCAGGCCCAGTTCCTGTAATCGTTCTTCATATGTTTTAGCCTCTAGTCCCCATATCATCTTTGTTTTATTTTATTTATTTATTTTATTTGTCACAACATTTTATATAAGCATAAGCATGAAATAACTATACGATATATAAGCATATATATAACCGTAAGTATGTAATAACTATATGAAATTGTATACAATCAAAGGGAACATTAGGACAGGAATGGTAGGCACGTTTGTGCTCTTATGCACGCCCCTTACAGACCTCTTAGGAATGGGGTGAGGTCAACAGTAGAAAGTCTTTGGTTAAAGCTTTGGGGATTTTGGGAAAAGATCACAGAGTCAGGTAGTGCATTCCAGGCATTAACAACTCTGTTGCTGAAGTCATATTTTCTGCAATCAAGATTGGAGCGGTTCACATTAAGTTTAAATCTATTGTGTGCTCGTGTATTGTTGTGATTGAAGCTGAAGTAGTCTTCAACAGGAAGGAAGTTGTAACAGATGATTCTATGAGTTAAACTCATAGTCGAAGGCGGCGGAGTTCTCTTGCTTGTTGCTCTTCTCTGCACTCTTTCTAGAGTCTCAACATCTTTTTTACATTGTGGCGACCAAAACTGTATGCAATATTACAAGTGTGGCCTTACCAAGGCCTTATAAAGTGGCACTAACACTTCACGTGATCTTGATTCTATCCCTCTGTTTGTGCAGCCTAGAAATGTGTTGGCTTTTTTGGCAGCTGCTGCACACGGCTGGCGTATATTTAAATGATGGTCCACGAGGGCTCCCTGACCCATTTGGAGTTACTACTATTGGCCAGGTATCACCTACTCTAAAAGCCGAAGGAAGTCAAGGCAAGGTATGAAGCATTGATACTGTCGTGTCCCACTCCTCCTCTGACGGCCGGGTCGGGGAAGTCTGTATCAAGCGTGGCCACGAAGCCTCTGCAGCTTTGCCAAAGTTCTGTCAGAGTTCTCAGGGCAGGCAGGAGACCAGGATGTGACTTCAGCAATCCAAGTTAGACTTTGCCTGACTCAAAGAATGCCAGAAAGCAGATCCTTTATATAGGCCATGGGGTGTGGCTCCATGACTCAGCACTTATCCAGACCTGCCCCTCCCTTCCTTTTGCTGATGTCGCCTCTCCATTCTCCGGAAGCATGGATCCGTCCACCCTCCAGCTGCCGGCAATTCCAGCTCATGACTGGCTTCATACTCCTCATGTTCACATGCTGTGGGGGAGGGGTTTATTTGCTCAGTTTGTCCTGGCATGGTGCCAGGACTGGGGGCTGAAGGCATGCCAGGCCATTCGTCTTGCTCGGTCTGTCCGGGCATGGTGCCAGGACTGGGGGCTGGAGGCATGCCAGGCCATTCGTCTTCATTATCCGTCTCTGGCTGAGATAACAGGAGATGAGAGGGGCCCGGCTGCGGAGAGGGGGGCGGCCAAGGCACAACAGATATAATGTGCTGATGAAGGTGCAAACCTACCAGTAGTTGACAACTTCATGTGGACCAACCAAGCTTTTGAATCTTCTTTAAAGATATATCCGTGCAGAGCGAATCCAAAAGAGAATAGATGGTGTGCTCAAATATTTGAGGGCAGACCCTCAAAAATTGGAAGACTGCTATCATGTCTCCCCTGGTCCTTCTCTTCTCTTCACTAGACTAGCCAGGCCCAGTTCCTGTAATCGTTCTTCATATGTTTTAGCCTCTAGTCCCCTCATCATCTTTGTTTTATTTTATTTATTTATTTTATTTGTCACAACATTTTATATAAGCATAAGCATGAAATAACTATACGATATATAAGCATATATATAACCGTAAGTATGTAATAACTATATGAAATTGTATACAATCAAAGGGAACATTAGGACAGGAATGGTAGGCACGTTTGTGCTCTTATGCACGCCCCTTACAGACCTCTTAGGAATGGGGTGAGGTCAACAGTAGAAAGTCTTTGGTTAAAGCTTTGGGGATTTTGGGAAAAGATCACAGAGTCAGGTAGTGCATTCCAGGCATTAACAACTCTGTTGCTGAAGTCATATTTTCTGCAATCAAGATTGGAGCGGTTCACATTAAGTTTAAATCTATTGTGTGCTCGTGTATTGTTGTGATTGAAGCTGAAGTAGTCTTCAACAGGAAGGAAGTTGTAACAGATGATTCTATGAGTTAAACTCATAGTCGAAGGCGGCGGAGTTCTCTTGATTGTTGCTCTTCTCTGCACTCTTTCTAGAGTCTCAACATCTTTTTTACATTGTGGCGACCAAAACTGTATGCAATATTACAAGTGTGGCCTTACCAAGGCCTTATAAAGTGGCACTAACACTTCACGTGATCTTGATTCTATCCCTCTGTTTATGCAGCCTAGAAATGTGTTGGCTTTTTTGGCAGCTGCTGCATACTTGACAGATGTGACCAGATAAAACAGTGATGAGAATAGAACAGAACAGAACAGAGCAGAACAGAATAGAATAACAGAGTTGGAAGGGACCTTGGAGGTCTTCTAGTCCAACCCCCTGCTTTGGCAGGAAACCCTACACCACTTCAGACAAATGGTTGTCCAATCTCTTCTTAAAAACTTCCAGTGTTGGAGCACTCACCACTTCTGGAGGCAAGTTGTTCCATTGATTATGTTGTGTCTTGCCCGCCCTCAGAGCAGCCGGGGCCTTCTTACCTGCTCCCCAACACTGAGGAATGTATGCCTTCCGGCCCAAGTCCTGGCTCCATGCCCCCACAAACTGCAGAAGAAGGAGCATCTCCCTGCCCCAGCCCTGACTCCATGCCCAGGCAAACGGAGCAGCTAGACCTCCCTCCTCCACAGCAGGTGAGCCTGAGGAGGGTTTACTCCCAAGAACAGCTGATTGGAGTGACCCTCGCATCAGAAGATTGGAGAGGCGGAGGCAACAGAGGGAAGGGAGGGGCAGGCCTTAATGAGTGCTGAGTCATGGAGCCACACCCCATGGCCTATATAAAGGAGCTACTTTCTGGCAGTCTCTGAGTCAGGCAAAAGTCAAACTTATCTTGCTGAAGTCACTTACTGGTCTCCTGCCTGCTCTGAGGACTTTGCTAGGACTTTGGGCAGAGCTGCAGAGGCAAGCCTGATTCGGATTTCCCGGACCCAGCCGTCAGCGGAGGAGTGGGACACGACAGATTAATTGTTCTAATTGTCAGGAAATTTCTCCTTAGTTCTAAGTTGCTTCTCTCCTTGCTTAGTTTCCATCCATTGCTTTTTGTCCTGCCTTCTGGTGCTTTGGAGAAGAGCTTGACCCCCTTCCTCCTCTCTGTGGCAGCCCCTCAAATATTGGAAGACTGCTATCATGTCTCTCCCCTGGTCCTTCCTTCTCTTCACTAGACAAGCCAGTTCCTTCAACTGTTCTTCGTATGTTTTAGCCTCTCTTAAACATGTTGCCAAGAAAATCACAAGAACTTGTTCCAAAAGTCACTAAGGGCCAGAAGTCACCTCAAGGACCATGAAAACAACATAAAAGTTTTTCTCAGTTCCGTTACTCTTTCAAAGCCCTTTCACGTGGTGGAGAAAGCTGGAAAAGTAAAGTTTGAAAAGAAATCCAAATCACTTTATGTTCCCATGGAGGAAAAAAAAAAGATGAGTTACTTTTCTTTTTCATTTTTTTTTAATTCAAGCCCATGCCTGTTGTTGCATTCGTTGTTCAATAATGCCCCGGTCAGCCACAAGAAATAGACAAGGGAAGAAGTGTTGGAGAATTGATCTCTCTGTTTAGATGTTTGTCTCTCCGATATTTTTGGAAGCTCTTGATATGTGTGGATCAAAGCGAACATGTCCAGGCAGCACTTAATGGAGTCAAGAGAACCCGTTTTTCCTTCTTCTTTCATTGCACAAAGAGATGTTTGATGGAAAATAAAAGTCAAGGAATAAAAACAACAAAGCTTGGCTCTTTGAAATGGCGAACGCTTGAGGGCTGAGGGGATTTTTCTCCCCCCGCACCTTAAAAATGTAAATAACCTATTTATCCAGAATTGATGTTTGCTATACAGTTGTGAATAAAACAGAAGGTTTTGGCCTGGCTAAGAATCAAAGCTGAGATAGAGGTAACAGTTCCTTGTGGACAGAAAAGATGGATGAAAAAAAAAGCAGACACTCCACTGAAAATGCTTAAGTCCACCAAGAAACACTCTTCATTATCTCCTCCTCCCCGCCAGGAGTCTGTATAACAATCCATAATATATAATGGAAGCAGATGATGATAGAAGGGAATGTTTATACCTAGCCCAACTAGATAACATAATCAATGCTGGAAGGGAGGGGGGTTTGCAAGAGGAGGAGGAGGAGGACTGTGAGGTCCTTGGTGCTCTTTTTTGGTTGTTTTCTTGTAAATTTCTAACACAGGAGGAGGCAATTCCCACGGAGCCATGGATTACTAAAAAAACCAAACGAAGGAAACGAGGTAAACAATCTGGGATCTTAATCAAGCTAAGAACTCGCACTAAAACTCCTCTGCCTTCAATTTTCCTAACAAATATACGCTCACTTGCAAATAAGATGGATGAAATACTCCTCTTAAACAAATACTATTCTGATTTTCGCAATTCAGCAGTCCTATGCTTCTCTGAAACCTGGTTAAATGAATCAATTGAAAATAGCAGCCTGAACATTCCAGGATTTCAAATTGAACGATCAGACAGGATTCCAGAAACATCTGGTAAAAAGAAAGGAGGAGGCTTATGCCTATATATTAATTCAACCTGGTGTCAAGATTTTAACATAATTTACAAATTCTGTGACAACAATTTAGAGACTCTAATTATCAACTGCAAACCTTACTATTAGCCTCGTGAATTTTCCTCATTTCTTCTAATTGCTGTTTATGTCCCACCACAAGCCTGTGTAAACGAGGCATTACGAACTCTAGCTGACCAAATCATGGAGGCTGAAGCCAAACACCCTGATTCACTGGCCATTGTTTTGGGAGATCTAAACAAGGCAAACTTAAGGAAAGAACTACCAAAATACTTTCAGCATGTCAATTGTCCCACCAGAGGCAAGAATACTCTAGACCACTGCTACACAACACTAAAAGATGCCTATCGGTCTTTACCACGTGCAGCTGTAGGACACTCTGATCATTGCATGATTCACCTTGTACCTGCTTACAGGCAAAGACTTAAAGCCATAAAACCAATAATTAAATCAGTGAAAACCTGGACGGAGGAATCAGAATTAAAGCTACAGGCATGTTTTGACTGCACTGATTGGAATATTTTTGAAGATACCTCTGCAGACCTGGATGAACTCACAGATACTGTAACATCATATGTCAGCTTCTGTGAAGACCTATGTGTACCAACAAGGAACTTGCGAATATACAGTAACAACAAACCTTGGTTCACACCTAAACTTAAGCAGCTACGACATTTCAAAGAGGAAGCCTACAGAAAAGGTGATAAAATGCTGTACAATCAGCCAGAAATGCACTAACAAGGGAGATCAGAGCAGCAAAAAGAAGCTAATCTGAAAAGCTAAAGAATCAGTTTTCAGCAAATGAACCAGCAAACATGTGGAAAACTCTTAAAAATATCACCAGTTATGGCAAACCTCCTTCCCAGGCTGAAGTAATCAACAACTGGCAGATCACCTGAATGAGTTTTACTGCAGTTTGAAAGGAAACTACAACCACCTATCTCCACAACCCCCATCTCAGACACACCAACAACAGCCAAGCCTCCTACAACTGACCCCATTCCATTGGGTTCACAACCCCTAGTGATCACAGAAAAGGAAGTGCAGAACCTATTTTACAGACAAAAGCCAAGGAAAGCTCCAGGCCCAGACAAGATAACTCTTTCTTGCTTAAAAGTCTGTGCTGACCAATTGGCTCCCATCTTCACCCATATTTTCAATAAATCACTAGAGATGTGCTATGTTCCTTCTTGCTTCACTACCATCATCCCAGTGCCGAAGAAGCCCACCATCAAGGAACTGAATGACTACAGTCCAGTTGCTTTAACATCTGTAGTCATGAAAACCTTTGAAAGGCTAATGCTTTCCTACTTGAAAACCATCATGGATCCGCTGTTAGACCCCTTGCAATTTGCATACTGAGCAAATAGATCAACAGATGTGCTGTTAATATGGCTCTGCACTACATCCTACAACATCTTGAGTCTCCAAAGACCTGTGCAAGGGTCCTCTTTGTAGACTTTAGTTCAGCATTCAATATCATCATTCCAGACACTCTTCTAACTAAGCTAAATCAGCTACAGGTACCGAAACAGACTTGTAAGTGGATCACAAGCTTCCTAACAAACAGGAAGCAGCAGGTGAAGCTAAGCAAGATCACATCAAATACCTGTACAATTAGCACAGGGCCCCAAGGCTGTGTGCTCTCCCCACTTCTCTTCTCTCTGTATACCAATGACTGCATCTCCAATGATCCATTTGTTAAGCTACTGAAGTTCGCAGATGACACAACAGTGATTGGTCTCATTCGAGACAATGACGAATCTGCATATAGACGAGAGGTCGAACGACTAGCCTTGTGGTGCAACCAAAACAATCTGGAACTGAACACACTCAAAACCGTAGAAATGGTGGTAGACTTTAGGAAAAACCCTTCCATACTTCCACCTCTCACAATACTTGACAACACAGTATCAACAGTAGAAACCTTCAAATTTCTGGGTTCTATCATATCGCAAGATCTCAAATGGACAGCTAACATCAAAACATCATTAAAAAGGACAACAAAGAATGTTCTTTCTGCGCCAACTCAGTAAGCTCAAACTGCCCAAGGAGCTGCTGATCCAATTCTACAGAGGAATTATTGAGTCTGTCATTTGCACCTCTATAACTGTCTGGTTCGGTTCTGCAACCCAACAAGAAAAACACAGACTTCAGAGGATAATTAGAACTGCAGAAAAATAAATTGCTACCAACTTGCCTCCCATTGAGGACCTGTATACTGCACGAAACAAGAAGAGGGCCGTGAAAATATTTGCAGATCCCTCGCATCCTGGACATAAACTGTTTCAACTCCTACCCTCAAAACGCTATAGATCACTGCACACCAGAACAACTAGACACAAGAACAGTTTTTCCCTGAAGGCCATCACTCTGCTAAACAAATAATTCCCTCAACACTGTCAGACTATTTACTGAATCTGCACTACTATTAATCGTTTCATAGTTCCCATCACCAATCTCTTTCCACTTATGACTGTATGACTATAACTTGTTGCTGGCAATCCTTATGATTTATATTGATATATTGACCATCAATTGTGTTGTAAATGTTGTACCTTGATGAACGTATTTTTTTCTTTGTTTTAATTGACTCTTAAAGATGGCGCCTGAACGGGAGTGAAAGTGAATGGAATTTTAAACAGTCTGTGCAACTAAGAAGATAAGAATGTTATGTGTGGATTTTAATGAAGTGAAGTGAGCTCTCCTATACTTAAAGGGAAAAGAAGTTTCTAGACTTATATTTTGTGAATTTTAAAACTGAAATGGCTACTAAACCACCTAAGACTGGGGCAGAAGGGTTCTGAACCAGCTTTAGAAGATCTGATTAAAGAGCAAGGAAAGTGTCTGAAGAAAGGTTTAAGGAGATTATGGATAATAATGAGAAAATAAGAGAAGAAATAAGAGAATAATAAAAATAAGAAGATATTTTGATGGCTTTTCAAGGTTTGGCAAAAGACTGGAGGTGGTGGAGGAGGAGGTGCAAGAAATTGTTCAGTCAAATCAACAAATAGAAAATAGAATGGGGAATGCAAATCAAATTGGATAAAAATGAAGATCAAGTGGTGGTGATGCAGTATAGAATGATGGAAGGAGCTCTGAGAATTAGGGGTTTGAATGAGGAAAAGGGAAGATTTAAAAATTTTATCAGAAGCTCTGGCTGAATTTATTGAACTTGATCCACAAGAGGTTGCTTATCAAATTGACAAAATTTATAGAGTTAATTCTTGGATTGCTAGGCAAAGAAACTTCCTAGAGACATTGTGGTTTATTTTTGAAAAGAACAGTGAGGAATCAAATTTTGCAAGTTGCTTTTCAGAAAAACTTGAAATAGAACAGGAGTTGAAGGTTTTGAAAGAGATCCTCCCAAGATGTTAAGGGATAGAAAGGACTTTACATTTTACACAAGAACTTAAGAAATACCAGATTCAATTTAGATGGGAGGTTCCAGTTGGTTTGACAGTGTATTATCAAGGAAGGAGATATCGTATTGACACAGTGCTTAAGGCCAAAGATTTTCTTTCTACAGTGCTGAAATTTGAAATAGAAATAATAGAAAAAGAATTCAAGAGACTCAAATGGGTGTGGAAGCTGAGGTGATTCCAGTGATGTTACCATCAGAGGAACAACCACAAGAACAAAGACTGACGAGGAGCCCTTAAGCGTAAAGAAAAGGAGCAACAAACTCAAAGTAAAGTTCAGGACTCTGCTACAGAAGGGGTGGGAGGAGCACGGCCGAAGATACGGGAGGACGATCTTCAGTTGATTGCTCAAAAGCTTCAGCAGCCCAGTAATGGCAAATAAAATCTTGACTTGGAATGTCAATGGTTTGAACTCAGCTCAGAAGAGAAGAAAAATATTTCATTATTTGAAACAATTTAAAATGATGTTATTTGCTTACAAGAAACGCATATTAAATTATCAGATCAAAAGTACTAATAAACTCAAAGTTAGGTAAACATTTTGTTGCTTCAGCTTTGGAGAAAAACATGGCATAGTGGTTTATTTGAGAAAAGATATTCCAGCCAAGTTAATAGAGGCAGATATTCATGGAAGATATATTGCTATTGAGCTTACAATAGAAACAAAAGGACTCTCTTGCTTGGTATATATGCACCCAACCAGCAACAAGAAAAATTTATAGAATGTTATATGATAAGTTGATTCTATGGGATTATAAATCGTGTATTATATTGGGAGATTGGAATGGAGTAATAGATACACGAAAGGACAAGAGAATTTCTTCCAAGAAGATACCTGCACATGCAAAGCTGCCTAAATCCTTTTTTGATATGATAGAAGATTTCGAGTTAAGAGATGTATGGAGACTGAATTTGGAGGAAAGAGACTATACTTTTTCTCTGATAGGCACCAATCCTTCTCACGTATTGATTTTATTTTAATTTCTAATGATTTGCTTTTTAGGGTGAAGAAAACTAAGATATTTCCAAGATGTTTGTCTGATCATAGTCCTGTTTGGATGGAATTGCAATATGGAAAAGAGGGTAGAAGAACTTGGAGATTAAATGAAAATTTGTTTAGATATCAGGATAATGTAAATCAATGTAAAAGCAGATGAAAGAATTTTTTGATTATAATTTGAATAATGAAACATCGATAGAAATGGTCTGGGATTGTAGTAAAGCTTTTATGAGAGGTGTATTAATATATCTTAATAATAGACAGAGAAATAAGCAACAAAGACAGCGTAGGTATTTAGAAGAGGAAATTTATAAGAAACAACAATTATTAATACATAATCCACATGATCAAAAACTTAAAGATGCAATAAAGTTACTACAGAATCAATTTAATATGATAATGGCTGATCAGGTGGCAACAAATATACAATATGCCAAACATAATACTTTTTGTAACGCAAATAGACCTGGTAGGTGGTTAGCATACACTTTAAGGAAAAGACAAAAACAACGATTATAGAAAAATAGAATGGGGAATGCAAATCAAATTGGATAAAAATGAAGATCAAGTGGTGGTGATGCAGTATAGAATGATGGAAGGAGCTCTGAGAATTAGGGTTTGAATGAGGAAAAGGGAAGATTTAAAAAAATTTTATCAGAAGCTCTGGCTGAATTTATTGAACTTGATCCACAAGAGGTTGTTTATCAAATTGACAAAATTTTATAGAGTTAATTCTTGGATTGCTAGGCAAAGAAACTTCCTAGAGACATTGTGGTTTATTTTTGAAAAGAACAGTGAGGAATCAAATTTTGCAAGTTGCTTTTCAGAAAAACTTGAAATAGAACAGGAGTTGAAGGTTTTGAAAGAGATCCTCCCAAGATGTTAAGGGATAGAAAGACTTTACATTTTTACACAAGAACTTAAGAAATACCAGATTCAATTTAGATGGGAGGTTCCAGTTGGTTTGACAGTGTATTATCAAGGAAGATCGTATTGACACAGTGCTTAAGGCCAAAGATTTTCTTTCTACAGTGCTGAAATTTGAAATAGAAATAATAGAAAAAGAATTCAAGAGACTCAAATGGGTGTGGAAGCTGAGGTGATTCCAGTGATGTTACCATCAGAGGAACAACCACAAGAACAAAGACTGACGAGGAGCCCTTAAGCGTAAAGAAAAGGAGCAACAAACTCAAAGTAAAGTTCAGGATTCTGCTACAGAAGCGGTGGGAGGAGCACGGCCGAAGATACGGGAGGACGATCTTCAGTTGATTGCCCAAAAGCTTCAGCAGCCCAGTAATGGCAAATAAAATCTTGACTTGGAATGTCAATGGTTTGAACTCAGCTCAGAAGAGAAGAAAAATATTTCATTATTTGAAACAATTTAAAAATGATGTTATTTGCTTACAAGAAAGCATATTAAATTATCAGATCAAAAGTATCTAATAAACTCAAAGTTAGGTAAACATTTTGTTGCTTCAGCTTTGGAGAAAAAACATGGCATAGTGGTTTATTTGAGAAAAGATATTCCAGCCAAGTTAATAGAGGCAGATATTCATGGAAGATATATTGCTATTGAGCTTACAATAGAAACAAAAAGGACTCTCTTGCTTGGTATATATGCACCCAACCAGCAACAAGAAAAATTTTATAGAATGTTATATGATAAGTTGATTCTATGGGATTATAAATCGTGTATTATATTGGGAGATTGGAATGGAGTAATAGATACACGAAAGGACAAGAGAATTTCTTCCAAGAAGATACCTGCACATGCAAAGCTGCCTAAATCCTTTCTTGATATGATAGAAGATTTTGAGTTAAGAGATGTATGGAGACTGAATTTGGAGGAAAGAGACTATACTTTTTCTCTGATAGTCATCAATCCTTCTCACGTATTGATTTTATTTTAATTTCTAATGATTTGCTTTTTAGGGTGAAGAAAACTAAGATATTTCCAAGATGTTTGTCTGATCATAGTCCTGTTTGGATGGAATTGCAATATGGAAAAGAGGGTAGAAGAACTTGGAGATTAAATGAAAATTTGTTTAGATATCAGGATAATGTAAATCAATGTAAAAAGCAGATGAAAGAATTTTTTGATTATAATTTGAATAATGAAACATCGATAGAAATGGTCTGGGATTGTAGTAAAGCTTTTATGAGAGGTGTATTAATATATCTTAATAATAGACAGAGAAATAAGCAACAAAGACAGCGTAGGTATTTAGAAGAGGAAATTTATAAGAAACAACAATTATTAATACATAATCCACGATCAAAAACTTAAAGATGCAATAAAGTTACTACAGAATCAATTTAATATGATAATGGCTGATCAGGTGGCAACAAATATACAATATGCCAAACATAATACTTTTTGTAACGCAAATAGACCTGGTAGGTGGTTAGCATACACTTTAAGGAAAAGACAAAAACAACGTACTATAGAAAAAATAGAATATAAAGGCAAAGAGAGATATCAACAGGATAAAATTAAAAAAGCTTTTTTAGAATATTATACAAATTTATATCTTTTTTTTTTTTTATTGAAAGAGTTTTAAAAAAACAAAAACATTTTTCCCCCTTTTTCCTAAACAAGATTTATCGGCTTAATAATCACTTTAATCCAAATAACCACATCCAAAGCTTTTCTCCCAACCCTCCCCATTACATAAAATAACTTTCTAATTATTCAAAGGCAATCTGATATTTCTTAATCTGATATCTGTTTTGTAGATAATCAATCCAGTTTTTCCATTCAATTAAATATCTTTCCTGCGTATTGTCTTTTAAAAAAGCTGAGATTTTAGCCATCTCAGCCAAATTAGTAACTTTCAATATCCATTCTTCTATTGTAGGTATCTCTTCTTTCTTCCAGTATTGTCCAATCAACAGTCTTGCTGCTGTTATTAAGTTCAAAATCAGTTTAGTCTCAATCCCTGTACAATCCATTATAGAAAAATAGAATAGAATAGAATAGAATAGAATAGAATAGAATAGAATAGAATAGAATAGAATAGAATAGAATAGAATAGAATAGAATAGAATAGAATAGAATAGAATAGAATAGAATAGAATAGAATAGAATAGAATAGAATAGAATAGAATAGAATAGAATAGAATAGAATAGAATAGAATAGAATAGAATAGAATAGAATAGAATAGAATAGAATAGAATAGAATAGAATAGAATAGAATAGAATAGAATAGAATAGAATAGAATAGAATAGAATAGAATAGAATAGAATAGAATAGAATAGAATAGAATAGAATAGAATAGAATAGAATAGAATAGAATAGAATAGAATAGAATAGAATAGAATAGAATAGAATAGAATAGAATAGAATAGAATAGAATAGAATAGAATAGAATAGAATAGAATAGAATAGAATAGAATAGAATAGAATAGAATAGAATAGAATAGAATAGAATAGAATAGAATAGAATAGAATAGAATAGAATAGAATAGAATAGAATAGAATAGAATAGAATAGAATAGAATAGAATAGAATAGAATAGAATAGAATAGAATAGAATAGAATAGAATAGAATAGAATAGAATAGAATAGAATAGAATAGAATAGAATAGAATAGAATAGAATAGAATAGAATAGAATAGAATAGAATAGAATAGAATAGAATAGAATAGAATAGAATAGAATAGAATAGAATAGAATAGAATAGAATAGAATAGAATAGAATAGAATAGAATAGAATAGAATAGAATAGAATAGAATAGAATAGAATAGAATAGAATAGAATAGAATAGAATAGAATAGAATAGAATAGAATAGAATAGAATAGAATAGAATAGAATAGAATAGAATAGAATAGAATAGAATAGAATAGAATAGAATAGAATAGAATAGAATAGAATAGAATAGAATAGAATAGAATAGAATAGAATAGAATAGAATAGAATAGAATAGAATAGAATAGAATAGAATAGAATAGAATAGAATAGAATAGAATAGAATAGAATAGAATAGAATAGAATAGAATAGAATAGAATAGAATAGAATAGAATAGAATAGAATAGAATAGAATAGAATAGAATAGAATAGAATAGAATAGAATAGAATAGAATAGAATAGAATAGAATAGAATAGAATAGAATAGAATAGAATAGAATAGAATAGAATAGAATAGAATAGAATAGAATAGAATAGAATAGAATAGAATAGAATAGAATAGAATAGAATAGAATAGAATAGAATAGAATAGAATAGAATAGAATAGAATAGAATAGAATAGAATAGAATAGAATAGAATAGAATAGAATAGAATAGAATAGAATAGAATAGAATAGAATAGAATAGAATAGAATAGAATAGAATAGAATAGAATAGAATAGAATAGAATAGAATAGAATAGAATAGAATAGAATAGAATAGAATAGAATAGAATAGAATAGAATAGAATAGAATAGAATAGAATAGAATAGAATAGAATAGAATAGAATAGAATAGAATAGAATAGAATAGAATAGAATAGAATAGAATAGAATAGAATAGAATAGAATAGAATAGAATAGAATAGAATAGAATAGAATAGAATAGAATAGAATAGAATAGAATAGAATAGAATAGAATAGAATAGAATAGAATAGAATAGAATAGAATAGAATAGAATAGAATAGAATAGAATAGAATAGAATAGAATAGAATAGAATAGAATAGAATAGAATAGAATAGAATAGAATAGAATAGAATAGAATAGAATAGAATAGAATAGAATAGAATAGAATAGAATAGAATAGAATAGAATAGAATAGAATAGAATAGAATAGAATAGAATAGAATAGAATAGAATAGAATAGAATAGAATAGAATAGAATAGAATAGAATAGAATAGAATAGAATAGAATAGAATAGAA
The DNA here is from genome assembly GCF_028640845.1 of Ahaetulla prasina. Taxonomy (NCBI): domain Eukaryota; kingdom Metazoa; phylum Chordata; class Lepidosauria; order Squamata; family Colubridae; genus Ahaetulla; species Ahaetulla prasina. The sequence goes on from NC_080541.1 coordinate 5,683,946, forward strand.
TAGAATAGAATAGAATAGAATAGAATAGAATAGAATAGAATAGAATAGAATAGAATAGAATAGAATAGAATAGAATAGAATAGAATAGAATAGAATAGAATAGAATAGAATAGAATAGAATAGAATAGAATAGAATAGAATAGAATAGAATAGAATAGAATAGAATAGAATAGAATAGAATAGAATAGAATAGAATAGAATAGAATAGAATAGAATAGAATAGAATAGAATAGAATAGAATAGAATAGAATAGAATAGAATAGAATAGAATAGAATAGAATAGAATAGAATAGAATAGAATAGAATAGAATAGAATAGAATAGAATAGAATAGAATAGAATAGAATAGAATAGAATAGAATAGAATAGAATAGAATAGAATAGAATAGAATAGAATAGAATAGAATAGAATAGAATAGAATAGAATAGAATAGAATAGAATAGAATAGAATAGAATAGAATAGAATAGAATAGAATAGAATAGAATAGAATAGAATAGAATAGAATAGAATAGAATAGAATAGAATAGAATAGAATAGAATAGAATAGAATAGAATAGAATAGAATAGAATAGAATAGAATAGAATAGAATAGAATAGAATAGAATAGAATAGAATAGAATAGAATAGAATAGAATAGAATAGAATAGAATAGAATAGAATAGAATAGAATAGAATAGAATAGAATAGAATAGAATAGAATAGAATAGAATAGAATAGAATAGAATAGAATAGAATAGAATAGAATAGAATAGAATAGAATAGAATAGAATAGAATAGAATAGAATAGAATAGAATAGAATAGAATAGAATAGAATAGAATAGAATAGAATAGAATAGAATAGAATAGAATAGAATAGAATAGAATAGAATAGAATAGAATAGAATAGAATAGAATAGAATAGAATAGAATAGAATAGAATAGAATAGAATAGAATAGAATAGAATAGAATAGAATAGAATAGAATAGAATAGAATAGAATAGAATAGAATAGAATAGAATAGAATAGAATAGAATAGAATAGAATAGAATAGAATAGAATAGAATAGAATAGAATAGAATAGAATAGAATAGAATAGAATAGAATAGAATAGAATAGAATAGAATAGAATAGAATAGAATAGAATAGAATAGAATAGAATAGAATAGAATAGAATAGAATAGAATAGAATAGAATAGAATAGAATAGAATAGAATAGAATAGAATAGAATAGAATAGAATAGAATAGAATAGAATAGAATAGAATAGAATAGAATAGAATAGAATAGAATAGAATAGAATAGAATAGAATAGAATAGAATAGAATAGAATAGAATAGAATAGAATAGAATAGAATAGAATAGAATAGAATAGAATAGAATAGAATAGAATAGAATAGAATAGAATAGAATAGAATAGAATAGAATAGAATAGAATAGAATAGAATAGAATAGAATAGAATAGAATAGAATAGAATAGAATAGAATAGAATAGAATAGAATAGAATAGAATAGAATAGAATAGAATAGAATAGAATAGAATAGAATAGAATAGAATAGAATAGAATAGAATAGAATAGAATAGAATAGAATAGAATAGAATAGAATAGAATAGAATAGAATAGAATAGAATAGAATAGAATAGAATAGAATAGAATAGAATAGAATAGAATAGAATAGAATAGAATAGAATAGAATAGAATAGAATAGAATAGAATAGAATAGAATAGAATAGAATAGAATAGAATAGAATAGAATAGAATAGAATAGAATAGAATAGAATAGAATAGAATAGAAAATTGTCGCAGGAACTTTATCTTCTTCTTCAGTACATTTTGAATAATCCACCAAATTCTTATCCAAAAGTCCTTAATTTTCTTGCAAGTCCACCAAATATGAAAATATGTAGCATCATCACAATCACACCTCCAACATTTCGCTTGGATATTACGATACATACATGATAATTTTTGGGATCTAAATGCCATCTATAAAACATCTTATAAAAATTTTCCTTAAATTCTGTGCTTGTGTAAACTTAACATTTCTAACCCAAATTTTCTCCCATGTTTCCAACATTATTGGTTCCTGAATATTCTGTGCCCATTTTATCATACAATCCTTTACCAAATCCTTTTCGAATCTATTTCAAGCAACATTTATACAATCTCTTTATATGCTCTGGTCTGATTTCTAATTTGCTTTATTAAATTTTCCTCCTTTGCATTATACCAATTTTTGATCTTCTTTCCATCTAGCACTTATTTGCCCATATTGAAACCAAGTATAATTCCTCCCTTCTTCATTTAATACCTGTAATGATTTTAATTGCAATCTACCTCCTTCAGCATACAAAAGTTCTTTATATGTAATCATTTCCTGTTTCTGTTCTATATTTATATTCTCTACTGCATGTCTAGGGCTCATATAGGAATCTTATAATCTAATTTATAGGAATATTTATTCCAGACCATAAAGAGCACTTCTCAACACATGATTCTTAAAAGCCCTATCCACTTTTTCCATAAATTAAGTACGCATGCCATCCATATAACAAGTCATAACCTTCTATATTCAAAATTCTTTCCTCTGTTAAGTTAAACCAGTCACTTATTACTGAGAGGGTTACTGCTTCATAATATAGTTTAAAATTAGGCATTCTTAAACCACCTCTTTCCCGTGAATCCTGGATTATTTTCATTTTAACCTCGCTTTTACCCTGCCATATAAATTTATTAATCCCATCTGCCAATCTTCCAAATTTTTATCCTTTTAATTATAGGTATCATCTGGAACAGAAACAAAATCTAGGTAACACATTCATTTTAATAGCAATCCTTCCCAATAGGGATAACTGCAATTTCTTCCAGCCATTCATATCATTCTGAACTTTTTGCCATAGCAAGTCATAATTATTCTTATAAAGTTTCTTGTTCGATGAGCTAATATAGACCCCTAAATATTTAACCTTTTTTACTACCTCAAATCCTGTCATTTCCTCTAGTTTTGTTTCTGTTGTATAGACATATTTTTAATTATCACTTTTGTTTTTTCTGATTTATTTTAAATCCTGATACCTTTCCATATTTATCAATTACTTCCAACAAAAATCTACTTGAATTTATAGGATTCATTAACGTAACCACTACATCATCTGCAAAAGCTCTAACTTTGTACTCATATTGTCTAATCTTAATTCCCTCTATTTTCATTAATTCTCGTATTTTATCTAATAATGGTTCCAGAGTCAAAACAAACAATAATGGTGTTAAGGACATCCCTGTCTTGTTCCTTTAATCTTAATAACTTCTGTCAAACTACCATTTACTATAATCTGTGCTGTTTGCTCTCCATAAATCGCTTTAATTATTCTAATAAAACAGTCTCAAATTGCATTTTCTCTATTAATTTAAATAAAAATCCCAATGCAATCGATCAAAGGCTTTCTGCATCCAAAAAATAAGTGCTGAAGTATTCTTCTTTCCAAATATTCCAATATATTAATAATCTGTCTAACATTATTCCTCATCTGCCTCCTTTTATAAAACCAGATTGATCAGTATGAATTCTTTGTTGTAAAACTAACATTAATCTATTTGCTATTATTTTACAAAATCTTATAATCATTATTTAAAAGTGAAATCGGCCTATAGTTACCAGGTTTAGAGCAGTCTTGCTCCTCTTTCGGTATCAGTGAAATAAAAGATGTTTTCCATGACGGGGGTATTCCTCCTAATTGTATCTGATTAAATAATTCTTTAAGTGGGCCTAATATTTCATCCTGTGTTTTTTTATAATAAGTTGCTGTAAGACCATCTGTACCAGGGGTTTTCCCCATTTTTAATTGTTTAATTGCCTCCACTATTTCTCCAGTAGCTATCGGCCGGTTCAGCTCCTCCTCTGTTCTAATGTTAGAATATTCACCTTATAATCTTTCAAATAATCATAAATATCCCTATCCAATATTTTGTCTTTTGCATATAGTGCAGTATAAAATTCTGAGAATGCCTTTTTAATTTTATCCTGTTGATATGTCTCTTTACCTTTATATTCTATTTTTTGTATGACACGTGCTTTCTGTTTCTTCCTTAAATTATATGCCAACCATCTCCCAGGTTTATTTGCATTACAAAAAGTATTATGTTTAGCATATTGTATATTCGTTGCCACCTGGTCTGCCATTAACATATTAAATTGACTCTGTAATATTTTTATAGCCTCTTTAAGTTTATGATCTTGTGGGTTTTGAATTAATAACTGTTGCTTCCTTTGAATTTCTTCTTCCAAATATCTACGCTGCTTTTGTTTATTATTCCTTTGCCTGTTGTCCAAATAAAATCAATATCCTCTAATAAACGCTTTGCTCGCTTCCCACACAGTTCCTATAGGTGTCCCTTTGTACATATTAAAATCAAAAATTCTTTAACTGTTTCTTACAATAAGTTACATTATCCTCATATCTAAACAGATTTTCATTCAACCTCCATGTTCTACCACCTTTTTCCTTGTAATAATTCCATCCATACTGGGCTATGGTCAGTTAAACACCTCGAAAATATCTTGTTTTCTTCACCCTAGAAAGCAAGTCATTAGAAATTAAAATAAAATCAATGTGAAAAGATTGATGCCTATCAGAAAAAAAGTAAAATCTCTCATCTGGATTCCGTAACCTCCATATATCTCTAAACTCAAAGTCTTCCATCATTTCAAAAAAAGATTTTGGTAATTTTGCATGTATAGGTATCTTCTTGGAGGAAGTTCTCTTTCTTGTATCAAATTCTCCATTCCAGTCTCCTTATAAAATAAACGAACTATAATCCCAGAGGTCAACCTCTCATGTAACATTTTGTAAAACTTTTCTTGTTGCTGATTAGGTGCATAAATACCTATCAACAAAGTCTTTTTTGCATCTATCACCAGTTCAATAGCAATAAATCTTCCTTGAATATCTGCCTCAATTAGCTTAGCTGGTATATCCTTCCTGATATATACAACAATTCCATGCTTCTTTTCCAAAGCTGATGCAACAAAATGGTTACCCAATTTTGAATTAACAAATATTTTTGGTCTGATAATTTTATATGTGTCTCTTGCAAACAAATCACATCATTTTAAATTGTTTCAAGTAGTGAAATATTTTCCTTCTTTTCTGAGCTGAATTCAAGCCATTAACATTCCATGACAAGATTCTATTTGCCATTACTGGCCTCCTGAAGCTTTGAAGCAGACAACGGAAGCTCCTCCTCCGGTATCTTCCGTCTAGCTCCTCCCACAGCTTCCATAATGGGATCCTGACTTTTACTTTGAGACTGTTGCTCTTCTTTACGCTTAAGGGCTCCTCTTGTCACCCTTTGCTCTTGTGGTTCCTCTAATACTGGCAGCAATAAAGGCTCTTGGGTCACCACGCCTTCTTGAGTCTCTTGAAGTTTTCTATCACTTCTATTTCGACTTTCAAAACTGTAGAAAGAAAATCCTTTGCCTTTAAAATGTCAATTTATATCTCCTTCCTTGATAGAATAGTGTCAGTCCAACTGGCACCTCCATCTGAATTGAATCTGATGTTTTTAAGTTCTTGTGTAAAAAGCAAATTCCTTCCTGTCTCTTAACATCTTTGAAGGAATCTCTTTCAACACCTTCAACTCCTGTTCTCCAATTTTAAAGTTGTCTGATATGAAACTTGCAGAATTTGATTTCTCATAGTCCTTTTCACAAAATAAACCACAATGTCGAGGAAGCTTTCTCTGTCTTGCAATCCAAGAATTAACTCTATATATTTTATCAATTTGGTAAGCTACCTCTTGGGGTCCCAATAAATTCAGCCAATGCTTCTGATATAATTTTCTTAAGTCTTCTCACGCTCTTCTCCATACCACAATTCTAAGAGCTCCTTCCATAAGTTTATATTGTAATATCACAACCTGATCTTCATTTTGATCCACTTTTTCTGAACACCTTTCATTTCATCTTCTAAATACTTATTTGACTGAGATCTGTTGCATTTCCACTTCCAATCCTTCAATTTTTTACTCAGTCCTTGAACTGCCATAAGAATATCTTCTCTTATTTTTGCATTAAAATTCTCCATCATCTCTTTTGCCTATCTTCAGAAAGTTTTAATTGTTCTTTCAATATTTCCTCAAGACTTGGTTCAGATCCTTCTTCCAGAAGGCTTTAAAGGTTTAGCTGCCATTCTGTCTTCAAAAGAATCAGAATTCAAACTTAATAACTCTCCTTCCTCCTTTCAGTATAAAAACTCCATTTGTAACAATCCACAATAACGCTGCTTCATCGTACTAAAAATTTTACTTTCACTTTTAGACGCCATTTTAAAAGTCAATTAATCAAAGACAAAGAAAGGTTTCAAATTTCAAAAAGTTTGCTGCTGATTCTACATCAAAGTTGACAGAAATTCCGTCTGCTTGGAATATCAATCAATTTAATAAGTTCTAGAGCAGAAGCAACATTCCTCTCCTTTTCCTGATAAAAACAGGGGCGTGCTGAAGTTGGAAGGTGGAATTCGGTGGGGTCATAAATCCAGGAAAATTCTCTTGAGCAAACCCCTGTCAGACCTGCCACTCTTACAATTCTGATAATCTCTTTCACCCAGAGATTATGCTAAGCTCAGTGAACAGTGATTTATTTTCTGTTTCACTGACTTTTACAATCTTCTAACAGGAGCTCTGTTGAGCACCCAGCAGGAATTACTGGAGCCTCACAAATTTATATCTTAAAGATAATATATTGAATAGGATATTGATAAATATTTGAAGGAATATAAGGTTAAAAATTTAACTTTAGAACAAACGGATGAATTGAATCGCCTATAACCTCGGAAGAAATTATTTTGGTAATTAAACAATTAAAATGGGAAAACTCCTGACGGATGGGCTTACAGTTAGTTATTATAGGAATTTACAGGATGAGATGTTAGGTCCACTTAAGGAATTATTTAATCAGATACAACTAGGAGAATTCTCATGGAGAACCTCTTTATTTCATTGATACCAAAAGAGGAACAGGATTGTTCTAAACCTGGGAATTATAGGCCAATCTCACTTTTAAATAATGATTATAAGATTTTGTTAAAATAATAGCTAATAGATTAATGTTGATTCTGCAGAAGAATTCATAATGATCAATCTGGATTTATAAAAGGGAGACAGATGAGGAATAATGTTAGGCAGATTGTTAATTTACTGGAGTATTTAGAAAAGAAAATTTTATTCCAGCAGCATTTATTTTCTCGATGCAGAGAAAGCTTTTGATCGATTGCATTGGGATTTTTTATTTAAATTAATAGAAAAGATGCAATTTGGAGATGGTTTTTTAAGAATAATTAGGGCAATTTATGGAGAGCAAACAGCACAGATTATAATCAATGGTAGCTTAACAGAACCTTTTAAGATTGCGAAAGGAACAAGACAGGGATGTCCTTTATCACCATTATTGTTTATTTTAACTCTAGAACCATTATTGGATAAAATACGAAGTAAAGGAGATAGAGGAATTAGAGTTAGACAGTATGAATATAAGTTAAGAGCTTTTGCAGATGATTTGGTGATTACTTTAACAAACCCTATAAATTCTAGTAAATCTTTGTTGGAAATAATTGATCAATATGGGAATGTCTCAGGGTTTAAGGTAAATCAGAAAAGACAAAAGTGATAATAAAAATATGGCCAGACAACAGAAAGAAAAACTAGAGGAAGTAACAGGATTTGAAATTGTAAAGAAGGTTAAGTACTTAGGGTTTATATTACGTCATCAAATGTGAAATTGTATAAGAATAACTATGAGGTTTTATGGCAAAAGTTCAGAAGGAGTTGATTGTTTGGAAAAATTGCAATTATCTTTGCTGGGAGAATTGCTGCTATTAAAATGAATGTTTTACCTAGATTTTTATTCCTCTTTCAGATGATACCAATAATTAAGAAAGATAAGAATCTTGAGGAATGGCAGAAGGAATTAACAAATTTATATGGGAAGGTAAAAAGCTAGGGTTAAAATGAAAATAATTCAAGATTCTCGGAAAGGGAGGTTTAAAATGCCTAATTTTAAATTATATTATGAAGCAGCTGCTCTCTCTGCAATAAGTGATTGGTTTAATTTAACAGAGGACAGAATTTTGAATATAGAAGGTTATGATTTGTTATATGGATGGCATGCATATTTAATTTATGACAAAAAGTGGATAAGGCCTTTAAAAATCATGTGCTAAGAAATGCCCTTCATGTGTTTGGAAAAATACTCTTATAAACTAAATTATAAGGTTCCTATATGGGCAAGTCCTAGACATACAGTAGAAAATATAAACATAGAACAGAATCAGGAAATGATTACATATAAAGATCTTTTGTATACTGAAAGAGGTAATTTGCAGTTAAAATCTCTGCAAGTATTAAGAGAGGAAGGAAAAATTATACTTGGTTTCAATATGAGCAATTACGTGCTAGATGGAAGGAGATCAGAAAATTGGTATAGAGCAGAACGAGGAAATTTGGTAAAGCAAATTAGAAATCAGTCTCAGGAGCATATAAAGAGATTGTATAATGTGTTACTTGAAATAGATTCTGAAAGGGACTTGGTAAAGGACTGTATGATAAAGTGGGCACAAAATTTTCAGGAGCCAATATTATTGGAAACGTGGGAAAAATTTGGGTTAGAAATGTTAAATTCACGCAGGCACAGAATCTGAGGAAAATTTTTATAAAATGTATTATAGATGGCATCTAGATCCTAAAAAATTATCGTGTATGTATCCAGAAATGCAAGCAAAATGTTGGAGATGTAATTGTGATGACGCTACATATTTTCACATTTGGTGGACTTGTAAGGACATAAAGGCCTTTTGGATAAAAATTTGGTGGATTTTACAAAATGTTCTGAAAAAGAAGATAAAGTTCCTGCCGCAATTTTTCTTGTTGGGAATTATTACGGATTGTACAGTAATTGAGACTAAATTGATTTTAAATCTAATAACTGCAGCAAGATTACTAATAGGACAATATTGGAAGAAAAAAGAAGTACCAACAATAGAAGAATGGATATTGAAAGTTGCCAATTTGGCTGAGATGGCGAAGATATCAGCCTTTTTGAAAGACAATACGCAAGAAAGATACTTAAAGGAATGGAAAAAATGGATTGACTATATTCAACGAGATATCAGACTAAGAGTTATCAGACTGTTTTGAATGATTATGATGTATTATTTTGATTGCTTTGGGGAAGTTAGGAATTGATGATTGTAGGGGTATAATTAAGTTGGGACGAAAATTTTTAGCATATGTTTGTTTTATTTTAACTATACCTTGTGTTCGTTCCGGGAAGTCGGGGAGGGGTTGTGAAGGGAGGGGGAGGAGGGGGGGAAAGGGGAAAAAAAAAAATTTGTAAAACTTTTTGAATAAAAAAAAAAAAAAAAAGAACTGCAGAAAAAATAATTGCTACCAACTTGCCTTCCATTGAGGACCTGTATACTGCACGAATCAAGAAGAGGGCCGTGAAAATATTTGCAGATCCCTCGCATCCTGGACATAAACTGTTTCAACTCCTACCCTCAAAACGACGCTATAGAGCACTGCACACCAGAACAACTAGACACAAGAACAGTTTTTTCCCGAAGGCCATCACTCTGCTAAACAAATAATTCCCTCAACACTGTCAGACTGTTTACTGAATCTGCACTACTATTAATCGTTTCATAGTTCCCATCACCAATCTCTTTCCACTTATGACTGTATGACTATAACTTGTTGCTGGCAATCCTTATGATTTATATTGATATATTGATCATCAATTGTGTTGTAAATGTTGTACCTTGATGAACGTATTTTTTCTTTTATGTACACTGAGAGCATATGCACCAAGACAAATTCCTTGTGTGTCCAATCACACTTGGCCAATAAAATTCTATTCTATTCTATTCTATTCTAAATGTTTCATTACCCAACTAGGTAACATTGTCAGTGCTAAAAGGGAGTGAGGCTTGCAGGGAGGAGGAGGAGGAGGAGGAAGGCAGAGGAGGAGAAGGGGAAGGAGAAAGAAGGCAGAGGAGGAGAAGGAGGAGGAGGAGGAGAAGAAGAAGGAGATAGTGTAGGAATTTAGCACCCACCCCCCTCCTAGAAGAATGAAATATTTTAGAAAATATTTTAAAAGGCAGAATATATTTCCCTGGATGAGAAATGGAGAAACATGTTTTAAAGACAAAGCAGCTTCCTGACTCATTGCTATACACCTTTGTCAATGGGCCATTAAAGCCTCAGCCAAGCTCACTCATTTCCCCCCACCTTTGTCAATGGGTCAGAGGTAGAAACTCATTCTCCCCACCTTTGTCAATGGGCCATCATCATCTGCAACATAATAGGACCCATCTAGCAACAGAAACTCATCACATGGCAAGGCTCAGGCAAGCTTGAGGGACAACCTACTAAGACCCCTAGACCACCTGGGAGTTTGACAATCAATCAGGATACTCTTCCTGTGCCCCAGAAAGTTGAAAGCTCAGAAAAAGCATAAAGCTAGGGAGTGCACAGGATCTCATCCCTTTTCTGTTCAGGATCTCAAGCCATGTGATCCTGGCCACCATTAAACCATCTTTCCAAGCAGCCTCCATGTTTCCAGTGTCTTTGTCCCCACTTGGAACTGAACCCAGATGGATATTTCTTCCAACAATAGAGAAGGAGAAAGAAGGCAGAGGAGGAGAAGAAGGAGAAAGAAGGCAGAGGAGGAGAAGGAGGAAAAAGAGGAGAAGGAAGAGGAGGAGGAGAAGGAGAAGGAGAAGGAGAAGGACTGTGAAGTCCTTGGTGCTCTCTGAGATCGGTTGTTTTCTTGCAGACATTTCATTATCCAACTAGGTAATATCATCAACATCACGCTAGAAGGTATAAACCGTACTCCTCTCTTCCCCCTTTCCCTTCTTTATTCCTGACAGAAGAGAATATTTGTAGCTTAGTTAATCTGTAGACCCCTTGGTGCGCCTTGATCTTAGGTGTCTAATGATGTTACCTAATTTGTAACGTCTGCAAAAAAATGACCACACTCAGAAACACCAACAGCCCCACAGTCCTCCTCCTCCTCCTCCTCCTTCTAACCTCCTCCTCTCCTCTCCTCCTCCTCCTCCTCTCCTTCCTCCACTCCACAAACCTCACTCTCGCCTATCACTGATGATGTTATCTTGTTGGGTCATGAAACATCTGCAAGAAATCAACCAAGCTCAGAGAGCACCAAAGACCCCACAGAAGCAGATGTGTCACAGATGTACAAGATGAACTCTGCAGGATAGAGGACAGCTATGGGGGATGGGGTGGGGGAAGCCTTCCAGGTGAAGTCACATCGTTGCAAACGTTAGCAGGCCTTAGATACAGCAAAGCATCATCACTGAACATTTTGGGAACCAGGGTTCAGGCCCCTTTCCCTTGAACCAGGGGTCTGCAAACTTGGCTCTTTTAAGACTTGCGGACTTCAACTCCCAGCTTTGCTGGCAGAGGAACTCTGGGAGTTGAAGTACACAAGCTTTGCTGGCTGAGTCCGCAAGCTTTGCTGGCTGAGGAACTCTGGGAGTTGAAGTCCACAAGCTTTGCTGGCTGAGGAACTCTGGGAGTTGAAGTCCGCAAGCTTTGCTGGCTGAGGAACTCTGGGAGTTGAAGTCCGCAAGCTTTGCTGGCTGAGGAACTCTGGGAGTTGAAGTCCGCAAGCTTTGCTGGCTGAGGAACTCTGGGAGTTGAAGTCCGCAAGCTTTGCTGGCTGAGGAACTCTGGGAGTTGAAGTCCACAAGCTTTGCTGGCTGAGGAACTCTGGGAGTTGAAGTCCACAAGTCTTAAAGTTGCCAAGTTTGCAGACCCCTGCCTTGAACCAAAGAACAAAGATCAGCTGTGTTTGCAGAATAGGCTTAACTAGGTCAGCTAAAGGCCAAATACCCCTCGGAATTCGTTACAAGACCATGTGCACCGTTGTGTGAATCATACACAGGCTGACATTTGCGGGATGATCACAGGGGGCAGGGGGTGTCACTCAATCCTGTGCTGTGGACAGGAATGATTTACACCCCACTGTCGTGTCCCACTCCTCCTCTGACGGCCGGGTCGGGGAAGTCCGTATCAAGCGTGCCTCTGCAGCTTTGCCAAAGTTCTGTCAGAGTTCTCAGGGCAGGCAGGATGTGACTTCAGCAATCCAATTTAGACTTTGCCTGACTCAAAGAATGCCAGAAAGCAGATCCTTTATATAGGCCATGGGGTGTGGCTCCATGACTCAGCACTTATCCAGGCCTGCCCCTCCCTTCCTTTTGCTGATGTTGCCTCTCCACTCTCCGGAAGCGTGGGTCCCTCCAGCCTCCAGCTGCCGGTAATTCCAGCTCATGACTGGCTTCACACTCCCCAGGCTCACATGCTGTGGGGGAGGGGCCCAGCTGCTCCGTTTGTCCAGGTATGGTGCCAGGACTGGAGGCTGGAGGCATGCTAGGACATTCTTCTGCACTATCAGCGTCCAGCAGGAGACGAGAGGGGCCCGGCTGTGGAGAGGGGGGCGAGTGAGACACAACATCCACACTAAAAGTGGATTCTACAAAGGCAGCCCAGCTATCCTCACCCAGAGGAGCAGAGATTGATACCCAGAGTAACATCAGACCAACAATCAAGAAGTAAACAATATCCTCAGCGAGGAACTGCCAAAAAAGCCGACAGTAAACAGCCCAACCCAGGAACTTCCAAGACCATGCCCACCAGTGCTGATAGAGCAAGCTGCTAGAATATAAATTGAGAGCAAACCCCACTCCCTTCTGGCACTGATGATGCTACCTAGCTGGATAATGAAACGTCTTGCAAGAAAAAGAGTGCAGAGAAGAGCAACAAAGATGATTAGAGGATTGGAGGCTAAAACATATGAAGAACGGTTGCAGGAACTGGGTATGTCTAGTTTAATGAAAAGAAGGACTAGGGGAGACATGATAACATGTTCCAGTATCTCAGGGGTTGCCCCAAAGAAGAGGGAGTCAAGCTATTCTCCAAAGCACCTGAGGGTAGAACAAGAAGCAACGGATGGAAACTAATCAAGGAGAGAAGCAACTTAGAACTAAGGAGAAATTTCCTGACAGTTAGAACAATTAATAAGTGGAATGACTTGCCTGCAGAAGTTGTGAATGCTCCAACACTGGAAATTTTTAAGAAAATGTTGGATAACCATCTGACTGAGATGGTGTAGGGTTTCCTGCCTGGGCAGGGGGTTGGACTAGAAGGCCTCCAAGGTCCCTTCCAACTCTGTTGTTATGTTATGTTATGTTATGTTATGTTATGTTATGTTATGTTATGTTATGTTATGTTATGTTATGTTATGTTATGTTATGTTATGTTATGTTATGTTATGTTATGTTATGTTATGTTATGTTATGTTAAAACAAGCACATTCAGAGAGCACCAAAGACTCCACAGTCCTCCTCCTCCTTCTCCTCCACTCCCTTCTAGCACTGATGATGCTACCTAGCTGGATAATGAAATGTCTTGCAAGAAAACAAGCAAGCTTAGAGAGCACCAAAGACGCCACAGTCCTTCTCCTTCTCCACCATTGGCCCCACTCCCTTCTAGCACTGATGATGTTACCTAGTTGGGTAATGAAATGTCTTCAAGAAAACCACCAAGTTCAGAGAGCACCAAGACCCCACACTCCTCCTCCTCCTCCTCCTCCTCTTCTTCCTCCTCCTCCTCCTCCTCCTCCTCCTCTTCTTCTTCCTCCTCCTCCTCCTCCTCCTCCTCTTCCCAAACCCCACTCCCTTCTAGCACTAATGATGTTCCCTAGTTGGGTAATGAAACGTCTGCAAGAAAACCACCAAGTTCACAGATCACCAAGGACCCTTTGTTTTAACCCCGAGCTACTAATATTCTCCTTCACTGTTTTCTTGCAGATGTTTCATTACCCAGCTCGGTAACATCATCAGTGCTAGAAGGGAGTGGGGTTTGCTCTCTGTTTATATACTAGTGGCTTCTCCTGTCATGTCTCCTTTTGATCCTGCCCTTCTTTTTTGCTATAGTCTGACAAAGAGTCACACTAATACAACGCCTGTTTTATGGCTTTGTGATTTATTCTGTGTCTCGAGAAAGATTTTCTTTTCTTGAGTGGCACTATAAAAAAGGATGCAAACCCAAGATTTCTGGAGCAGAGAAGAAGAAAAATGCGGTACGCACTTCAAAAGTTGTGCTGGGAAATCCATGAATTGCTTTTGATTAACGAATCCTGTTTTATTGCAAATCCATCAAGAATTCAGAAAGGACTCGGGTCAAAATGAGGGTGGGGGAACGGAAATACATATCTACAGTACCTGACGGCGTTTTGAATCATATTCCTCTCCATTTTGTCACGCCTTGATCGTTAAACTATGATTTCTTTTGCACTTGTTTATTCTTCCGGTGCTGTTTTCCTGTAATGGATGTGGAGGTAATAAAGACTGTTTTGTGAAAGAGCTGAGCAGAGTGATTCGGGGCAGCTATTAAACATTTGGAGAGTGTTGGTTTCTGTTTTAATGGTCTCTAGCAGGTCAGCATGGTAGTCCAGAATCTGCTGTAACAGGTTCCTGTTTTAGAATAGAATAGAATAGAATAGAATAGAATAGAATAGAGTAGAGTAGAGTAGAGTAGAATAGAATAGAATAGAATAGAATAGAATAGAATAGAATAGAATAGAATAGAATAGAATAGAATAGAATAGAATAGAATAGAATAGAATAGAATTTTATTGGCCAAGTGTGACTGGACACATAAGGAATTTGTCTTAGGTGCATATGCTCTCTGTTTACATAAAAGAAAAGATAAGTTCATCAAGAATCATAAGGTACAACACTTAATGATAGTCATAGGGTACATATAAGCAATCAGGAAACAAATCAATATAAATTGTAAGGATACAAGCAACAAAGTTACAGTCATACAGTCATAAGTGGAAGGAGATGGGTGATGGGAACGATGAGAAGATTAATAGTAGTGCAGATTTAGTAAATAGTTTGAGAGTAGGGTACAAATAAGCAATTGGGAAACAATCAATATAAATATAAATCGTAAGGATACAAGCAAGAAAGTTACAGTCATACAGTCGTAAGTGGGAGGAGATGGGTGATGGGAACAATGAGAAGATTTTTTTTTTAAAAAAAATCACCCTCTCCTGGCGATTGGCCCAAAGTCACCCAGTGACTTCCATGGTTCAAGTGGAACTAGAACTCACAATCTCCTGCTTTGAAGCCTGGTGCTTCACCACTAGTCCAAACTGCTTCTCTAATGATGTGATGTTAAAAAAAATGCTTAAAAGAGAAAATGGTATCACCTTTGGATGGACTTTTTTTGGGGTGTGTGTGTGTAAAGGATCCATTTCATCCCAATATACAGGCAATAATTACATGTATCATTTTTAAAAAAAATGTATTCATTCTTTGCTATGGGACAACTGGGTAATGTGTACAACCTGAGTTTGAGGGGCTCCATTGTTAGAGCTTTTCAAGAGAAGATAGAATAACAATTTGTCCCAGATTGTGTAAGGACACTTGCCTTCGACAGAAGATCAGACTAGATCAGGGGTCTCCAACCTTGGTCCCTTTAAGACTTGTGGACTTCAACTCCCAGAGTTCCTCAGCCAGCTCTGCTGGCTGAGGGACTCTGGGAGTTCTTCAAAATCCCTTCCAGCCCCTATGACTCTACAAATTCTGAAAGACTTTGGATCAGTGGTAAAATCCAATTTTTTTTTTACTACCAGTTCTATGGGTGTGGCTTGGTGGGTGTGGTGTGGCTTGGTGGGCGTGGCAGGGGAAGGATACTGCAAAATCTCCATTCCCACCCCACTCCTGGGAGAAGGATATTGCAAAATCTCCATTCCTGCCCCACTCTGGGGCCAGCCAGAAGTGGCATTTGCTGGTTCTCCAAATCTGCTGGATTTCACCCCTGGTTTGGATGTTTCTGCAGGAACTGTTTTTACATATTTTCCAGTGGAAAATATATTCCAGAGGTTAATAATAATTAAAACAGTACCAGAGGTGGAAGGGACCTTGCAGGTCATCTATCCAACCCCCTGCCCAAGCAGGAAACCTTACATCTGCCTCTACCTAGGATGGAACTCACAAACCCTACATTGGTTGGGCCCAATGATGTTTCACCTCACAAAATGGCTGCCTAGAAATCTTGTAATTAAAAATAAAAGGAGAAGCACTGGTTTGAAATTTCATTTAACAGATTAACAGAGTTGGAAGGGACAGGTCATCTATCCAACCGCCTGCCCAAGCAGGAGACCTTACATCTGCCGCGACCTAGGATCGAACTCACAGCCTCCTGATTGTGAAGCCACAGCAGCTGACTTGTTCTTGACCAAGTTGAAAGTGAGAAACAACTTGAAAAAGTCACCAGATATCAAGATTTGAGAATCGAATTGCAGAGACTCTGGCATAAACCAGTGCAGGTGGTTCCAGTGGTACTCGGCACGTTGGGAGCTGTGCCTAAAGATCTAGGCAAGCACTTCAAAGCAATTGGTGCTGACAAGATCACCATTGGTCAGCTGCAGAAGGCCACCTTACTGGGATCTGCTCGCATAATTCGCCGATATATCACCCAGTCCTAAACGCTTGGGAAGTGTTCGACTAGTGATCTGTGATACGAAATCCAGCCTAGTTATCTCATTTGCTGTGTATACTGTCATTTTGTGTAAATAAAATAATAATAATAATAATAACAACAATAACAACAACAACAACAACAACAACATCATCAACAACAACAACAACAACAACAGAGTTGAAGGGACATCTATCCAACCGCCTGCCCAAGCAGGAGACCTTACATCTGCCTCTACTTAGGATCGAACTCACAGCCTCCTGATTGTGAGGCCACAGCATCCGACTTGTTCTTGACCAAGTTAAAAGTTTCAGAAATTAGGAGTATAAAAAGCTTCTTTACACCCAGTTAGACCATTGATTAGTATCACTTAAGGTTATACTTGGTTTAAGGGCAAGAATTCTTCCAATTCTACTTAGAAAGGCCAGGGGCATGTAATGAACATATTGTACCAACAATGAGTTAAGGCCTTTTCTTAACTATGGTTAAACTTTTTCTATCTGTGGAACCTGTTAGATTAAAAAAAAAAGAGTCTTGCTCAAGGGGCAAAACTCAAGTGTTAGAAAATAGGCTGCATTTAAGTTATTTCTTCAATTTCTCATGGAACGGTTCCATGGAGTTTGAAATTCTAAAATCTCCCCTTGAATTTCTTCCAGCACAATTGAGTGGATTTGCTTTTATGAAAACATTGGATATTGATAGACTATGTGCCATCAAGTTGACTCTTAATGAGAGATTATAAAAAGAAAGAGAAAAAGAGAGAGAGAGGAAGGAAGGAAGGAAGGAAGGAAGGAAGGAAGGAAGGAAGGAAGGAAGGAAGGAAAAGGTATGCTGCTCCTTTCCCTTTAAGGTGATTCTGGTGGGATAGATTATGGATTGATGAATGGATAGATAGATGGATGATAGATAGGGAGAGAGAGAGACAGACAGACAGACAGGAGGGGTAGATAGGATAAAAGGAGAGGATGGTAGATGAGAGATAGCTAGATAGAGAGACAAGTGATAGATAGATGATCGATGATCAATAGACAGACAGACAGACAGACAGATAGATAGATAGATAGATATAGATAGATAGATATATAGACAGACAGACAGACAGACAGACAGACAGACAGACAGGAGGGGGAGGGAGAGGTAGGATAGAAGGAGAGAGATGGTAGATGAGAGATTGCTAGATAGAGAGACAAGTGATAGATAGATAGATAGATGATCAATGATTGATGATAGATAGATAAATAGATAGATAGATAGATAGATAGATAGATAGATAGATAGATAGATAGATAGATAGATGGATGGATGGATGGATGGATGGATGGATGGATGGATGGATGGATGGATGGATGGATGGATGGATGGAGAGACAGACAGACAGATCTTCTCCTGAATGATCTTTCTTCAACCAGGCCCTTCAAGTTTTCCAACAATGTACTCATCAGCACCATCACTTGTCTTTTGTTGCCCTCTTCTTGTCTTTCCTCCCACCTTCCCCAACATTGGAACCTTCTCCAGAAAGCTAAGATCTTTGCATAACGGATCCAGAACAGGATAATTCTCTAAAAACATACCGTTAGTTCTCCCACAGGTCTCCCCCACCCCCAATAGGCAACTGGGCTTTCTGGTTTTTCATTAAAGACATTTCGCTTCTTATCCAAGAAGCTTCTTCAGTTCTGACTGGATGGTGGGGAATAGAAGGACTGATACTCCTTGCAGACAAAGTTGGTCATTTGCATCCTTTTAGAGAGTCGTTGAGGCCACCTGTGAGGCCACCTGTGTCATCGTATGGGTAGTTAGTACTTTTTTTTTAAAAAAAACCAGGTAGTTAAAGAGAAGTTAAATGAGGATTTCACCAGGGGTGAAATCTAAAAATTTTCCCAACGGGTTCTGTGGGCGTGGCTTAATTGGTGGGTATGGCTTGGTGGTCATATGACCAGGTGGATGTGGCCAATAACAATAAATAATAAAAATAATAAACAAAGTACACAAAACAATAAGGGTACCAAAAATCAACTTTCACACTTTACGCACACTCAACACAACACAGCACAACTGACTCACACACACACACAAAATGCCACATACAGCTTTGTGACATTTTGTGTGTTTGTGTAGTTAGAGCGAAACACTACAGAAATACACCAAATCTCAGAAAGCTGCACAAATATTTTATTTTATTATTTTATTTTATTTATATTTTTAGATAAAAGCACCTAAATTTAAAACTTCCTTAACTTTAAATTGCTATGTCTAAAAAAAATTAAAACTCCTAAAAAAAACCCAATTAACTATTTTTTAAAGCTCCCCACCCCCACAGTTACTTACCCAATTGAAGGGACAAGGCAGACAGATTGAGTTGCTCACCGATGAGATGGATTGCAGGCAGGCAGATTGAGTTGTTCACTGATGAGATGGATTGCAGGCAGGCAGATTGAGTTGCTAGCTGATGCAATTGATTGCAGCAGCCGAAGCAAGGCTGGAATAGTGAGTGAGGCTGAAAGAAGCAGGAAGCTGCCAAGTAGGCAAGTGGGGAATTGGGCGATTGGGTGGGCATGGGCGGGGGAGGGCTCAGGGATTTTTGCTACCAGTTCTCCAAACTACCCGCCCCCATCGCTACTGGATCATCGATCCAGTCCGAACCAGGAGCATTTCACCCCTGGATTTCACTCTCTGTAACCCTAGTCGCTCTAGACCAGGGGCAGACAACCTTTTTATATCTATCGCCCACTTTTGTATCTCTGTTAGTAGTAAAATTTTCTAACCACCCACCGGTTCCACAATAATGCACCGTGTATCGTCGTCTGCGCATGCCTCTCGCGCATCGTGGATTGGGTTTGGAGGGGGGCCGCCAGCTACCAGCTCTGCTTGTCTGTTACAACTGGTGGTGTGGGGGGAGATGCGCGAGCTATTTTGGGATGAAGCTCTTTTGTTTGCGGTCGCACTAGAGCGCCATTTAGTTTCATTTACGTAACATGAACTAAACTTATGCACAGGCGATACAAAGAGTATATTTTCAGAAATTTAAATTGTCACGGGGAATTTTATGAAAACCTAATGAAAATAGGTTTTAAATAATGCTATGATTTTTTTAAAAAAGTCAATTAAATTTTAAAAAAAGGAAAGTGCTTCAGTATCGGATAAAACCCCTACCGCCCACCATGAAAGCTGGAACGCCCACTAGTGGGCGGTAGGGACCAGGTTGACTACCACTGCCCTAGAGTGTGACTGGACTCTAATCACACCTGTTTGAGAGAGTTCCATGCCTGTGATGGCATATCTATAGCTACATCTATATATATATTAAAAAATAGGATTGATTTCTTCGGATTCCACCTGGCTCTCTCAATTTTGCTTCAGAGCCCATGCTGAGATGCGGTTCATAACTCCGAGTGACAGGCGCGATATTGATAGCCACCAAAGCGCCTGGAGGAAGAAGGAAAAAAACGGGGAGGGAGAGAAAATAAACACTTTATAAAAAGTACGATTTAAGATTAATAGTTGTCTCCCGAAGATCCATGATAAAACACTGCATAAAGGGATTACTTGCCTCCAGTAGCAAAAGCCTTTCCCCCCCCCCTTTTTTTTTTGCAGTCAGGGCTGAACGAAGCTGGATAGAGAGAAAAGAAGAAGTTTAATTTCAGAACAGAGTTATCAGTCGGACCATCGGCGCTGCCCCAGAAAAAACAGCAAAATGGGGCACATCGCTATGAGAAAAAAAAAAAAAAGACTGCGACCTAGAAAAACTTAAATAGAGAATTGAAGAAAATAGGGCTCTGTAGACGATCAATTAGACCTTAGAGGTCTTCTAGTCTAAACTCCTATTCAAGCAGGAGACCCTGTACCTGGAATGGAGGGGAGGGGAGTGGAAGGGAAGGGAAGGGAAGGGAAGAAAAATATGGAGTGGAATGGAATGGAATGGAATGGAATGGAGTACAATGGAAGGGAAGGGAAATATGAAATAGAATAGAATAGAATAGAATAGAATAGAATAGAATAGAATAGAATAGAATAGAATAGAATAGAATAGAATAGAATTTTTATTGGCCAAGTGTGATTGGATTAGAATAGAATAGAAGTTGAATAGAGTAGAGTAGAGTAGAGTAGAATAGAGTTGAATAGAATAGAATAGAGTAGAGTAGAGTTGAATAGAATAGAATAGAATAGAATGGAATGGAATGGAATGGAATGGAATGGAATGGAATGGAATGGAATGGAATGGAATGGAATGGAATGGAATGGAATGGAATGGAATGGAATGGAATGGAATAGAATAGAATGGAGTGGAGTGGAGTGGAGTGGAGTGGAGTGGAATGGAATGGAATGGAATGGAATGGAATGGAATGGAATGGAATGGAATGGAATGGAATGGAATGGAATGGAATGGAATGGAATGGAATGGAATGGAATGGAATGGAATGGAATGGAATGGAATGGAATGGAATGGAATGGAATGGAATGGAATGGAATGGAATGGAATGGAATGGAATGGAATGGAATGGAATGGAATGGAATGGAATGGAATGGAATGGAATGGAATGGAATGGAATGGAATGGAATGGAATGGAATGGAATGGAATGGAATGGAATGGAATGGAATGGAATGGAATGGAATGGAATGGAATGGAATGGAATGGAATGGAATGGAATGGAATGGAATGGAATGGAATGGAATGGAATGGAATGGAATGGAATGGAATGGAATGGAATGGAATGGAATGGAATGGAATGGAATGGAATGGAATGGAATGGAATGGAATGGAATGGAATGGAATGGAATGGAATGGAATGGAATGGAATGGAATGGAATGGAATGGAATGGAATGGAATGGAATGGAATGGAATGGAATGGAATGGAATGGAATGGAATGGAATGGAATGGAATGGAATGGAATGGAATGGAATGGAATGGAATGGAATGGAATGGAATGGAATGGAATGGAATGGAATGGAATGGAATGGAATGGAATGGAATGGAATGGAATGGAATGGAATGGAATGGAATGGAGTACAATGGAAGGAAGGAAGGGAAGAAAATATGGGGTGATATCACAAGGTTGTTGCAAACCAGATTAAATATCAGAGATGGTATTTAGCCAGTTCAACTGGGTCAGACCGGTTCGCTCGAACCGGTAGTGGAAATCACATACTATTTAGGTACATTTCTGGGGCTGGGTGCATGCGCAGAAGGCGCGTAGACAAGCAAAGCGCATGCACAGAAGGCCAGGCGGATGCGTGGAAGAAAGGCGCACACGAACCGTGCACCCGCACGGTGAACCGATGGTAAGATAATCTGAAACCCACCGCTGTTAAACATGCTTTCTTTCTTTCTCCTTCTCCTTCTCCTTCTCCTTCCACCTTTCCCAGGATCATAAACTTCTCCAAAGAGTTACGTCTTTGCAGAGCATATCTGAAATAGGATAATCTGAGGTTGGTCACTTGCTCTTTGAGTGAGATCGCAGAATCAGAATAGAGTTGAATAGAGTAGAGTTGAATAGAATAGAATAGAATAGAATAGGAGCTGGAAGATGCCTTGGAGGTCTTCTAGACCAACCCCCTGCTCAAACAGGAGACTCTATACCATTTCAGACAAGTAGCTGTCCAGCCTCTTCTTAAAAACCTTCAGTGATGGAGCAGCCACAACTTCTGGTGGGGTCAGAAGGCCCGAAAATCAGCTGGCCCATGCACACATGTGCACCGGAGCTGAGCTCGCATGCCCACTGATATGGCTACACGTAACACCTGTGCCATGGTCCTATACCATTTCAGATAAGCGACTGTCTAGAACTCTTCTTCAAAACCTCCAGTGATGGAGCTCTTACGATTTCTGAAGGCAAACTGTTCCGTTGGTTAATTGTCGTCACTGTTACGAAGTTTCTCCTCAATTCCAGGTGGTTTTTCTCCTTGATTAGTTTCCATCCATTGTTTCTTGTCTTGCCCTCTGGGACTTTCGAAAAATCTCTGCGTTGAATTGTTCAGGGATCCATCGATTTGCTTTCTTGGATGTTCACTGTATTGTCAGCTGTCTTCTTCAAACATCAAAGCTCAAAGGAGTCATCCATACTTCTCCTAGCTTGCATCTGCAAAGTCCACTGAGAGGTCATAGAAACCATATATTTTGTATTTCCTGGCTATATATTTGTCATCAACAGTCGTGTGTGTTTCACGAGATAAACCAGACCTTCTTGGTGTATTTATAATATCTGCTATAAATATCGTAAGAGGCGTCCATTTCGCAAAAGGGCATTTTAGTTATATATGTCTCTGGGCATATTTTTATGACCTTTTACTCTACTCTCTTTCGGTCTAACGTAATGGAGAGAGCTGTTTTCCTCCCAAATGTTTATACGAGCCTCATAGAAAGAGAAGTACATGAGAGAACAGGATATGAATTGAGACAAGGGGAAAGATTGAGAAAGCTGTGATGGATAAAGACTCTGAACAATAAAAGAAAGAAAGAATAGTTTAAAAAAAGAATAAAAGGAAAAGATAGACTTGGTTGAAGGAAGGGTAGAAAATATGGGGTGATATCACGCACAAGGTTGTTGCAAACCAGATTAAATATCAGAGATGGTATTTAGCCAGTTCAACTGGGTCAGACCGGTTCGCTCGAACCGGTAGTGGAAATCACATACTATTTAGGTACATTTCTGGGGCTGGGTGCATGCGCAGAAGGCGCGTAGACAAGCAAAGCGCATGCACAGAAGGCCAGGCGGATGCGTGGAAGAAAGGCGCACACGAACCGTGCACCCGCACGGTGAACCGATGGTAAGATAATCTGAAACCCACGGCTGTTAAACATGCTTTCTTTTTTTTTCATTTCCTCAGCTCTCCAATTCCTTTTGTCTTCATTACTTTCTCCTCTTTCTCTGACCTTTGCTTAATTCCGCTTATCCTGAAAAAGGAACAGTTTGATGGCGGTGTATTTATAACATGCTTGTTTAAGAGTCAGTGAAAGACTAGACGGAACAATCTATATAGTCAATGAAACCCTGCCCTTCAGAGTCTCTCACGGCATCTGGTTGGGAAATCTTCTCCAAGATCTCTTTTCAAATGGCAGAAAAGGTTGACCGAGTAGGTCTGATTAATACTTTTTACAAAGGCTCCCTTTTTATCAGGCTGCAGAAGGAATTTATAGAAGACGCTTAAGCTGTCATTCAACAACCAAGTACTCACAACTGGGTTCTTCCTTGACTTAACCATCTCCAAGTGCTTGCTCTAACCCAAGTCACACTAGCAAGGCACATATTTAGAAGAAAATTATTCTTCTTTTGCCGATAAAAAAGGGGACTTACATCCCTGATCCAAATTTCTGATAGCCAGGTAGAGATCCGGCGATGAGACACTCGGAGCAGTGGTGGGTTCAAATATTTTTATTTGGTGGGCATGGCAGGGAAAAATACTGCAAAATCTCCATTTCCGCCCCATTCCAGGGGGAAGGACACTGCAAAATCTCCATTTCCGCCCCACTCCAGGGGGAAGGATACTGCAAAATCTCCATTTCCGCCCCACTCCAGAGGAAAGGATACTGCAAAATCTCCATTTCCGCCCCACCCCACTAACCTGCTTTCCAGCTCTGTTCTCCTGTGCAGGGCAACAAAAGAAGACCCAGACAATCATTCGGGACTTGGTCAGCTGGGACTCAGGAGGCAGTGAATAGATCAGGGGCAAGGCCAGCCAGAGGTGGTATTTGCAGGTTCTCCAAACTACTCAAAATTTCTGCTACCGGTTCGCGAGAACCGGTCAGAACCGGCCAGTCATGAACTCCCAATTATTTTACTACCGGTTCTGTGGGCGTGGCTTGGTGGGCGTGGTGTGGCTTGGTGGGCGTGGCTTGGTGGACGTGGCAGGGAAAGGATACTGCAAAATCCCCATTACCTCCCCATTCATAGGGGAAGGATTTTGCAAAGTCTCTATTCCCACCTCACTCTGGGGCCAGCCAGAGGTGGTATTTGCCGGTTCTCCAAACTGCTCAAAATTTCTGCTACCGGTTCTCCAGAGCCTGTCAGAACCTGCTGGATTTCACCCCTGGCTGAATACCACCTCTGCCTAGGCGACATGACTGCAAATACATGACCATGTTTTACAACAGATTTGCAAAAAAATAATAATAAAATAAAATAAAAAGAACATTCCCTGGTTTGTTTGTTTTTCTGCAAAACTGCACCACAGCAGACAATGGGTTCATTTAACAACTATAGCATTTACTTAACAACCGCTGTGCTCACTTAAGAACTGGAACAAGAACAATTGGTCACATAACCGATTCTTTTCACTATCATTACAGGCACCATTATGGTTGTAATTTGAGGAGTTTCTGCGTCGTTTTAGGAATAATTCAAGCTACCCAACAGAAAGTAGCGTTTTGTTTATCTTCCCAGACTAAATTATCATATTAATTATTCAAATTACTGAACGCTGATCGGGTGGAATGATTTTAACCAGATGCAATCAAGAAGGAGAGACAAAAATCAATGGGGTTCGAGGTGGGGAGGAGCTGAGTGAATAATTAACTTCCAGGGTCTACAGTATGCAGGTGAATATAAAACTTTATCCAAGATACTCAGAAAGGCTGAAAAAAACATTGTGGGTCAAAATGAAGAAGCAAGATATGCATTGTAAGATTGCAGGTGCTCCTCGACGTACAACCGCAAATATCTGATTCGAAGCAGACGTGAAGTGAATTTGCATTTTTTATGACCTTTCTTGCCACATTTGTTAAGTGAATCACTGCAGTTGTTAAGTTAGTAACACAGTTGCAGGGGTGGGATTCAGCCGGTTCGGACTAGTTCGAGCGAACCTGTAGTTTCGATGATCAGCTGGCCCTGCCCCCTGCACCTGCTCTATCCATATTGTGGTCTGCCAGCAGCCTGCGAAGCTGGCAACGAAGTTGGACAGCGATGAGGCTGAGGAAGAGCATGGGCCAGTCCTGGAGGCTGGGGAAGGCCTGGATGAAGGCTCTGTGTCGGAGGCTGAGATGGGGCCAGGGCCGTCGGGGAATGAGGTGCGGACTCCAGAGCCTCCAGAGACAGACAGTAGTGAGACAGAGGAACAGGAGGAGCCTGTTCCTAATGCACACACGAGAAGAGCTGCCAGAAGCCAAGAGCAGTTCAAGCAAAGAGGATGACTCGGGAGTAGGGCCAAGAGATGATTGGCCCCTCCCATAAGGCTTAAAAGACCAGCAAGGGTGTTTGGACTCTGCAGGAAAACAATGTTGATAGCTTTGTCTTGTTGCATTTATTTTGTATCGGTGTCTTCTGGACGTTTGCCAAGAAAGGCCTTTGGCAGTTTGCCTAATTGGACCAAGGTTGGTGATAGGACTGAGGAATTTGTGTTGGGAGGAATTTGCTTTAATTTAGTTGAACCACGCTGGGAATGAAGTAATTCTCAGCTGTTCGAATAAAGTTTGTTTGTTTTCACACTGACTGTTTCCTACTACCTGCTGGGACCTGGGTCACAACAATCCTGCTGTCCTTTATTTCCTGAATCTCACATTACAGCTGATTTCCGCAGCTCAGCTGTTCTACTTACCAGGCTGACTTAGAAGGTAAGCAGCTGAACTTTAAAAAACTCAAATTTTAGTGCTGTGCACAAGAGCTCTAGGCGCATGTGAAGTGTGTTTTCAATGAACCGGTTGTTAAACCAGTTGCAGGCCACCACTGCATGGTTGTTAAGTGAATCTGGCTTTATCCGTGGCTTGTTGGGAATCAGCTGACCCAAGGAAATTACAGCCACCGTACTCGTAGTCCTTGACTTACAACGGTTGATTTAGTGACAGCTCAAAATTACAATGTCCTGAAGATTACAATTACCTGGAATTCATAGGGAAGGATTTTGCAAAGTCTCTATTCCCACACTCTGGGGCCAGCCAGAGGTGGTATTTGCCGGTTCTCCAAACTGCTCAAAATTTCTGCTACCGGTTCTCCAGAGCCTGTCAGAACCTGCTGGATTTCACCCCTGGCTGAATACCACCTCTGCCTAGGCGACATGACTGCAAATACATGACCATATTTTACAACAGATTTGCAAAAAAAATAAAATAAAAAAATAAAATAAAAAGGACATTCCCTGGTTTGTTTGTTTTTCTGCAAAACTGCACCACAGCAGACAATGGGTTCACTTAACAACGATAGCATTCACTTAACAACCGCTGTGCTCACTTAAGAACTGGAACAAAAACCATAGCATTTGGTCACATAACCGATTCTTTTCACTATCATTACAGGCACCATTATGGTTGTAATTTGAGGAGTTTCTGCGTCGTTTTAGGAATAATTCAAGCTACCCAACAGAAAGTAGCATTTTGTTTATCTTTCCAGACTAAATTATCATATTAATTATTCAAATTACTGAACACTGATCGGGTGGAATGATTTTAACCAGATGCAATCAAGAAGGAGAGACAAAAATCAATGGGGTTCGAGGTGGGGAGGAGCTGAGTGAATAATTAACTTCCAGGGTTTACAGTATGCAGGTGAATATAAAACTTTATCCAAGATACTCAAAAAGGCTGAAAAAACATTGTGGGTCAAAATGAAGAAGCAAGATATGCATTGTAAGATTGCAGGTGCTCCTCGACGTACGACCGCAAATATCTGGTTCGAAGCAGACGTGAAGTGAATTTGCATTTTTTATGACCTTTCTTGCCACATTTGTTAAGTGAATCACTGCAGTTGTTAAGTTAGTAACACGGTTGCAGGGGTGGGATTCAGCCGGTTCGGACCAGTTCAAGTGAACCGGTAGTTTCAATGATCAGCTGGCCTTGCCCCCTGCACTTGCTCTATCCGTGTTGTGGTCTGCCAGCAGCCTGCGAAGCTGGCAACGGAGTTGGACAGCGATGAGGCTGAGGAAGAGCATGGGCCCGTCCTGGAGGCTGGGGAAGGCCCGGATGAGGGCTCTGTGTCGGAGGCTGAGTTGGGCCCAGGGCCGTCGGGGAATGAGGTGCGGACTCCAGAGGCAGACAGTAGTGAGGCAGAGGAACAGGAGGAGCCTGTTCCTAATGCACCCATCAGAAGAGCTGCCAGAAGGCAAGAGCAGCTCAAGCAAAGAGGACGACTCAGGAGTAGGGCCAAGAGATGATTGGCCATTCCCATAAGGCTTAAAAGACCAGCGACGGTGTTTGGACTCTGCAGGAAAACAATGTTGATAGCTTTGTCTTGTTGCATTTATTTTGTATCGGTGTCTTCTGGACGTTTGCCAAGAAAGGCCTTTGGCAGTTTGCCTAATTGGACCAAGGTTGGTGATAGGATTGAGGAATTTGTGTTGGGAGGAATTTGCTTTAATTTAGTTGAACGACGCTGGGAATGAAGTCATTCTCAGCTGTTCGAATAAAGTTTGTTTGTTTTCACACTGACTGAGTTTCCTACTACCTACTGGAATCTGGGTCACAACAATCCTGCTGTCCTTTATTTCCTGAATCTCAAGTTACAGCTGATTTCCGCAGCTCAGCTGTTCTACTTACCAGGCTGACTTAGAAGGTAAGCAGCTGAACTTTAAAAAACTCAAATTTTAGTGCTGTGCACAAGAGCTCTAGGCGCATGTGAAGTGTGTTTTCAATGAACCGGTTGTTAAACCAGTTGCAGGCCACCACTGCATGGTTGTTAAGTGAATCTGGCTTTATCCGTGGCTTGTTGGGAATCAGCTGACCCAAGGAAATTACAGCCACCGTACTCGTAGTCCTTGACTTACAACGGTTGATTTAGTGACAGCTCAAAATTACAATGTCCTGAAGATTACAATTACCTGGAAAAAGGGACATAGGTGTTGTGTCTCACCCACTTTCACCGCAGCCGGGGCCTACTTATCTGCTTCCGAACGCTGAGGAATGTCCTAGTATGCCTCCCGGCCCCAGCCCTGGCTCCATGCCCAGACAGGCTGAGGAGGAAGAAGTATCTCCAGCCCCCAGCTCTGGCTCCATGCCCAGGCAAACGGAGGAACTAGACCCCTCCCTCTCCCCCACAGCATGTGAGCCTGAGGGAGGACAATTACCAACAGCTGCAGACTGGAGTGACCCTCGCTTCAGAAGAATTGATAGGCAGCGGCGTCAGAAGGAAGGGAGGGGCAGGCCTGGATAAGTGCTGAGTCATGGAGCCACACCCCATGGCCTATATAAAGGACCTGCTTTCTGGCATTCTCTGAGTCAGGCAAAGTCTAACATATCTTGCTGAAGTCACTTTCTGGTCTCCTGCCTGCCTCGAGAACTTTGCTAGGACTTTGGCAGAGCTGCAGAGGCACGCCTGATTCGGATTTCCCTGACCCGGTCATCAGCGGAGGAGTGGGACACGACAATAGTACTGTTTTTCACACTGACTGAGTTTCCTACTACCTACTGGAATCTGGGTCACAACAATCCTGCTGTCCTTTATTTCCTGAATCTCAAGTTACAGCTGATTTCCGCACCTCAGCTGTTCTACTTTCCAGGGCTGACTTAGAAGGTAAGCAGCTCAACTTTAAAAAACTCAAATTTTAGTGCTGCACACAAGCGCTCTAGGCGCATGTGAAGTGGGTTTTCAATGAACCGGTTGTTAAACCAGTTGCAGGCCACCACTGCATGGTTGTTAAGTGAATCTGGCTTTATCCGTGGCTTGTTGGGAATCAGCTGACCCAAGGAAATTACAGCCACCGTACTCGTAGTCCTTGACTTACAACGGTTGATTTAGTGACAGCTCAAAATTACAATGTCCTGAAGATTACAATTACCTGGAAAAAGGGACATAGGACTGTTTTTCACAGTTACGACCTCTGTGGCATTCCCATGATCACGTGATCAACATTCAGATGCCTGGCCACTGACTCATACTTATGACGGGTGCAGTGTCCCAGGGTCATGTGATCTCCTTTTGCAACCTTTTGCAATGGCTTAGGGCCTGGGTACTTACGGGACCGCCTGCTGTTACCTCATGCCTCCCACCGACCCGTGCGTTCTCACAGAGAGGGACTTCTCAGGGTGCCGTCCGCCAAGCAATGTCGGCTGGCGGCCCCCAGGGGAAGATCTTTCTCTGTGGGGGCTCCCACCCTCTGGAACAAACTTCCCCCGGGTTTACGCCAAATACCTGACCTTCGGACCTTCCGCCGCGAACTGAAAACACATCTATTTATTCAAGCGGGGCTGGCCTAATTTTTTTTTTTTTTTTATTCAAAAAGTTTTACAAAATTTTTTTCCCCCCCTTTCCCCCCCCCCTCCCCTCCTTCGCAACCCCTCCCCGACTTCCCGGAACGAGCACAAGGTATAGTTAAAATAAAACAAACATATGCTAAAAATTTTCGTCCCAACTTAATTATACCCCTACAATCATCAATTCCTAACTTCCCCAAAAGCAATCAAAATAATACATCATAATCATTCAAAACAGTCTGATAACTCTTAGTCTGATATCTACGTTGAATATAGTCAATCCATTTTTTCCATTCCTTTAAGTATCTTTCTTGCGTATTGTCTTTCAAAAAGGCTGATATCTTCGCCATCTCAGCCAAATTGGCAACTTTCAATATCCATTCTTCTATTGTTGGTACTTCTTTTTTCTTCCAATATTGTCCTATTAGTAATCTTGCTGCAGTTATTAGATTTAAAATCAATTTAGTCTCAATTACTGTACAACCCGTAATAATTCCCAACAAGAAAAATTGCGGCAGGAACTTTATCTTTTTTTTCAGAACATTTTGTAAAATCCACCAAATTTTTATCCAAAAGGCCTTTATGTCCTTACAAGTCCACCAAATGTGAAAATATGTAGCGTCATCACAATTACATCTCCAACATTTTGCTTGCATTTCTGGATACATACACGATAATTTTTTAGGATCTAGATGCCATCTATAAAACATTTTATAAAAATTTTCCCTCAGATTCTGTGCCTGCGTGAATTTAACATTTCTAACCCAAATTTTTCCCCAAGTTTCCAATAATATTGGCTCCTGAAAATTTTGTGCCCACTTTATCATACAGTCCTTTACCAAGTCCCTTTCAGAATCTATTTCAAGTAACACATTATACAATCTCTTTATATGCTCCTGAGACTGATTTCTAATTTGCTTTACCAAATTTCCCTCGTTCTGCTCTATACCAATTTTTTGATCTCCCTTCCATCTAGCATGTAATTGCTCATATTGAAACCAAGTATAATTTTTCCCTTCCTCTCTTAATACTTGCAGAGATTTTAACTGCAAATTACCTCTTTCAGTATACAAAAGATCTTTATATGTAATCATTTCCTGATTCTGTTCTATGTTTATATTTTCTACTGTATGTCTAGGACTTGCCCATATAGGAACCTTATAATTTAGTTTATAAGAGTATTTTTCCAAACACGCAGAAGGGCATTTCTTAGCACATGATTTTTAAAGGCCTTATCCACTTTTTGTCATAAATTAAATATGCATGCCATCCATATAACAAATCATAACCTTCTATATTCAAAATTCTGTCCTCTGTTAAATTAAACCAATCACTTATTGCAGAGAGAGCAGCTGCTTCATAATATAATTTAAAATTAGGCATTTTAAACCTCCCTTTCCGAGAATCTTGAATTATTTTCATTTTAACCCTAGCTTTTTACCTTCCCATATAAATTTGTTAATTCCTTCTGCCATTCCTCAAGATTCTTATCTTTCTTAATTATTGGTATCATCTGAAAGAGGAATAAAAATCTAGGTAAAACATTCATTTTAATAGCAGCAATTCTCCCAGCAAAGATAATTGCAATTTTTCCAAACAATCAACTCCTTCTGAACTTTTGCCATAAAACCTCATAGTTATTCTTATACAATTTCACATTTGATGACGTAATATAAACCCCTAAATACTTAACCTTCTTTACAATTTCAAATCCTGTTACTTCCTCTAGTTTTTCTTTCTGTTGTCTGGTCATATTCTTTACTATCACTTTTGTGTTTCTCTGATTTACCTTAAACCCTGAGACATTCCCATATTGATCAATTATTTCCAACAAAGATTTACTAGAATTTATAGGGTTTGTTAAAGTAATCACCAAATCATCTGCAAAAGCTCTTAACTTATATTCATACTGTCTAACTCTAATTCCCTCTATCTCCTTTACTTCTTGTATTTTATCCAATAATGGTTCTAGAGTTAAAATAAACAATAATGGTGATAAAGGACATCCCTGTCTTGTTCCTTTCGCAATCTTAAAAGGTTCTGTTAAGCTACCATTGATTATAATCTGTGCTGTTTGCTCTCCATAAATTGCCCTAATTATTCTTAAAAAACCATCTCCAAATTGCATCTTTTCTATTAATTTAAATAAAAAATCCCAATGCAATCGATCAAAAGCTTTCTCTGCATCGAGAAAAATAAATGCTGCTGGAATAAAATTTTTCTTTTCTAAGTACTCCAGTAAATTAATAATCTGCCTAACATTATTCCTCATCTGTCTCCCTTTTATAAATCCAGATTGATCATTATGAATTCTTCGCTGCAGAATCAACATTAATCTATTAGCTATTATTTTAACAAAAATCTTATAATCATTATTTAAAAGTCTGTGAGGGTGGTTCTATTGACACGGTAAGTGGGAGAGGCAGATATGGCGGAAGCGAGGGGTCATATCAAGTTTCGGGAGCGCGTGCTCGATGTTTGAAAGCGATCACGCGCTCCGACCCCTTGGACTTCACCCGTTTCCCGGATGGTCAGGATCCTCAGAGCCTGGGCCTCCGGCTGATGTTGTGCAATGCTCGGTCCGTGGTGAATAAAGCCCCCCTCGTTTGTGACCTTATACAGGGGGTTCCATGACCTTATGGGCATTACGGAGACCTGGTTGGGCACTGAAGGCGTGCCCTGGTCGAGTTGTGCCCGCCGGGTTTCCGTGCATTCCATCAGCCGAGGCCCAGGGTAGGGGTGGGGGTGGCGGTTGTGATTAGAGAGAGTCTAGAGCCGAGGAGACCACTGTACCTCAGATTGCGGGTGCGAATCCCTCTTGGTGAGATGGGGTCATAGGTGTCAGATGGGTATGCTGATCACGTACCTGGCTCCTTGCTGCGTGACAGCTGCCCTGCCCGAGCTCCTGGAGGTGCTGGCTGGGGTGGCAGTTGAGACCCCCAGACTTTTAGTCATGGGGGACTTTAACTTGCCATCGTCCGGCTGCCATCGACGGCAGCTCGGGAGTTCATGGCTTCCATGACGGCCTTGGACATGACCCAAGTAGTTGATGGCCCTACTCACATTGGGGGTGGCACCCTGGACCTGATTTTTCTCTCTGGTCAGTGGTTGAGAGATCTGGACTTAAAGGAATTAGTCATTGAACCTTTGTCATGGTCAGATCACTCTCTTCTTCGCCTGGACTTTCTGACCGCCATCCACCACCGCAGGGAGACGGAGCCGATACGTTGGTTCCGTCCCAGGCGCCTGATGGACCCGGATGGGTTCCGGACGGAGCTTGGGCCATTTCCTGAGGGTCTGGCTCACGGCTCGACTGAGGAACTTGTTGCGGCCTGGGAACAGGCCGCGACGGGGGCCTTGGACCGTGTCGTGCCTTTGCGGCCTCTGACCCGGCGCAGGTCCCAACCGGCTCCTTGGTTCTCCGAGGAGCTGAGAGGGATGAAGCGCCGGAGAAGACGCCTGGAGAGTCTTTGGAGGTCTAGCCGTTCGGAAGCTGATCGGACACTAGTGAAGTCCTATACTAGGACTTACCTAGTGGCATTGAGGGAAGCGAGGCGTAGCTACGCCTCCTCCCTCATTGCATCGGCAGATAACCGCCCAGCCGCCCTGTTTCGGGTGACCCGCTCCCTCTTACACCAGGGGGAACGGGATGACCCGTTGCAGGGATGTGCTGAGGAGTTTAACGGTTATCTATACGATAAAATCGTTCAGCTTCGGGATGGTCTGGACCAAGATTGCAGTGATACGGGCGAGATGAGTGAGGGCGGTCTTGGTGACATTGTGTGGGATGAGTTTGACCCTGTGGCTCCCGAGGACATGGACAGGTTGTTGGGTAGGTTGAATGCCACCACGTGTTTACTGGACCCGTGCCCCTCTTGGCTGGTGCTGGCCACTCGAGAGGTGACACGAGGCTGGCTCCAGGCGATTACGACCGCTTCTTTGGTGGAGGGTGTCTTCCCGGCCGCCTTGAAAGAGGCGGTGGTGAGGCCCCTCCTTAAGAAGCCGTCCTTGGACCCGGCTGTTTTAGGTAATTATCGTCTGTCTCCAACCTTCGCTCCACGGCGAAGGTTGTAGAGAGTATGGTGGCATATCAATTTCCCTTGCACCTGGATGAAACTGTCTATCTAGACCCGTTCCAGTCCGGTTTTCGGCCCGGTTACAGCACGGAGACGGCTTTGGTCGCGTTGGTGGATGATCTCTGAGGCCAGGGACAGGGTTGCTCCTCTGCCCTGGTCCTATTAGACCTCTCAGCGGCTTTCGATACCATCGACCATGGTATCCTGCTGCGCGGTTGGAGGGATTGGGAGTGGGAGGCACCGTTATCGGTGGTTCTCCTCCTATCTCTCCGACCGGTCGCAGTCGGTGTTGACGGGGCAGAGGTCGGCCCCGAGGCGCCTCACTTGTGGGGTGCCGAGGGTCGATCCTCTCGCCTTCTGTTTAACATCTACATGAAGCCGCTGGGTGAGATCATCAGTGGTTTCGGTGTGAAGTACCAGCTGTGCGGATGACACCCAGCTGTACTTTTCACACCGGACCACCCCAACGGTTATCAAGTGCTGTCCCGGTGCCTGGAGGCCAGACTGGTCTGGATGGGGAGAAATAGGCTCAAGCTCAATCCTCCAAGACAGAGTGGCTGTGGATGCCGGCATCCCGATACAGTCAGCTAACCGCGGCTGACCATCGGTGGCGAGTCATTGGCCCCGATGGAAAGGGTCCGCAACTTAGGCGCCCTCCTGGATGAACGGCTGTCTCTAGAAGACCATTTGACGGCCGTCTCCAGGAGAGCGTTCTACCAGGTTCGCCTGGTACGCCAGTTGCGCCTTTCTGGACCGGGATGCCCTATGCACGGTCACCACGCACTCGTGACGCCTCGCCTGGATTACTGCAATGCTCTCTACATGGGGCTCCTTGAAGGGCATCCGGAGGCTACAGTTAGTCCAGAATGCGGCTGCGCTGGTGATAGATGGAGCCCTCGTGGCTCCCGTGATAACACCCATCCCGCGCAGGCTGCACTGGCTACCTGTGGCTTTCGGTGCGCTTCAAGGTTTTGGTGACCACCTTTAAAGCGCCCATGGCATTGGGCGGGCTACTTACGGGACCGCCTACTGCTACCGAATATCTCTCACCGACCCGTGCGCTCTCACAGAGGGTCTCCTCAGGGTGCCGTCGGGCGCGGCAATGTCATCTGGCGACGCCCAGGGGAAGGGCCTTCTCTGTGGGGGCCCCCACCCTCTGGAATGAACTACCCCCCGGACTTCGTCAGCTTTCCGACCTCCGGACCTTCCGCCGCGGGCTTAAAACGTATTTATTTAATTGTGCAGGGCTGAGCTAGATTTTAAATTATTGGTTTTAAATTGGGTTTTATTTGATATTTTAATTCTAAATTTACGGGCTTGTTAGAATCAGTTTTTTAATTGTTTTATATTGTATTTATATGTCTTTTAAATGCCTGTACACCGCCCTGAGTCCTTCGGGAGATAGGGCGGTATATAAATTTGAATAAATAAATAAATAAATAAATAAATAAATAAATAAATAAAAGTGAGATTGGCCTATAATTCCCAGGTTTAGAACAATCCTGTTCCTCTTTTGGTATCAATGAAATAAAAGAGGTTCTCCATGAGGGGGGAATTCCCCCTCCTAGCTGTATCTGATTAAATAATTCCTTAAGTGGACCTAACATCTCATCCTGTAAATTCCTATAATAACTAACTGTGAGCCCATCCGTACCAGGAGTTTTCCCCATTTTTAATTGTTTAATTACCAAAATAATTTCTTCCGAGGTTATAGGCCGATTCAATTCATCCGTTTGTTCTAAAGTTAAATTTTTAACCTTATATTCCTTCAAATACTTATCAATATCCCTATTCGATATATTATCTTTAAGATATAAATTTGTATAATATTCTAAAAAAGCTTTTTTAATTTTATCCTGTTGATATCTCTCTTTACCTTTGTATTCTATTTTTTCTATAGTACGTTGTTTTTGTCTTTTCCTTAAAGTGTATGCTAACCACCTACCAGGTCTATTTGCGTTACAAAAAGTATTATGTTTGGCATATTGTATATTTGTTGCCACCTGATCAGCCATTATCATATTAAATTGATTCTGTAGTAACTTTATTGCATCTTTAAGTTTTTGATCATGTGGGTTATGTATTAATAATTGTTGTTTCTTATAGATTTCCTCTTCTAAATACCTACGCTGTCTTTGTTGCTTATTTCTCTGTCTATTATTAAGATATATTAATACACCTCTCATAAAAGCTTTACTGCAGTCCCAAACCATTTCTATCGATGTTTCATTATTCAAATTATAATCAAAAAATTCTTTCATCTGCTTTTTACATTGATTTACATTATCCTGATATCTAAACAAATTTTCATTTAATCTCCAAGTTCTTCTACCCTCTTTTCCATATTGCAATTCCATCTGGCCTAAATTTTATTGGTTTTAAATTTATAACTAATTTTAAATGGGGTTTTTAGTTTTATATATTTTTAAAGTTTTTAGGCCACTTTTATAATAAGTTTTTTAATTTGTATTTTAAATTGCATATTTTTGTATTGTTTTGTTTTATCTTGGCTGTACACCGCCCTGAGTCCTTCGGGAGAAGGGCGGTATAAAAATTGAATAAATAATAATAAAATAATAATAATAATAATAACCTTCTGACAAACAAAGTCCAGGCAGATGCAGGATTCCCTTAACAACCGGACTGCTAACCGATCGAGTGCAGTGATTCACTTAACAACGGCGGCAAGGAAGGTCGCAAAAATGCAGCAGCATCGTAAAACGGGACAGAACTCGCTTAACCAACATCTCAACAACAGAAATTCTGGTCCCACAACTGTAGCAACGTGAGATTTTGAAAAGGCGCATCTGCCATGATTTGGGAAGGAGCAGAAATGTAGATTACAAAGCTTTATGCAGATGTACGAATTATAATAATTGCAATCACGGCAAAAAAAAAAAAAAAAGGTGTGAGCTAAATTACTTTCTCCTCTAATGTGTTAGCTGAAGGGTCCCCAAATGTTACTATTTTTAATAAGTTTGAAGCAGGGTTTCTTCAGGCTGCAGTTCTGGCCACTGCCTCCTACAGGATGTCCGTACTGAGTTCAGGATGATTACTTTTTAGTAAGCAGATGATATACTTTATTCGTATCATGGTTTATGGGGTCAGGGGAGCAGGATTGGCCCATGGGGCCCAATTGAGCATATATCTGAGTTGGCAACATGCAAGGCTAAACCCCCAAGCTCTTCTTATGGCTACCTGGCTGGCCAATGGAGAAAGAGAGGCAATATTTCATTTATTGTATTTGATAGTAGATAGTATCTATGACTATCATTGTGTTGTAAGTGTTGTACCTTGATGAACGTATCTTTTCTTTTATGTACTCTGAGAGCATATGCACCAAGACAAATTCCTTGTGTGTCCAATCACACTTGGCCAATAAAAAATTCTATTCTATTCTGTTCTGTTCTGTTCTATTCTATTTCTTTTATGTACACTGAGAGCATATACACCAAGACAAATTCCTTGTCTGTCCAATCACACATGGTCAATAAAGAATTCTATTCTATTCTGTTCTGTTCTGTTCTGTTCTGTTCTGTTCTGTTCTATTCTATTCTATTCTATTCCTTTTATGTCCACTGAGAGCCTATGCACCAAGACAAATTCCTTGTGTGTCCAATCACACTTGGCCAATAAAAAATTCTATTCTATTCTATTCTATTCTATTCTATTCTATTCTATTCTATTCTATTCTATTCTATTCTATTCTATTCTATTCTATTCCTTTTATGTCCACTGAGAGCATATGCACCAAAGACAAATCCCTTGTGTGTCCAATCACACTTGCCCAATAAAAAATTCTATTCTATTCTATTCTTCTACCTACCACTGGAGGTTTTCAAGAAGAGATTGGACTGCCATTTGTTAGAAATGGTGTAGGGTCTCCTGCTTGGGTAGGGGGTTGGACTAGATGATCTAAAGGTGCCTTCCAACTCTGTTAATCTGTTAATTCACACCTGTGCATTTGGTTTTTTTCTTCTTCTAAAGGTAGAACCTTACTTTTCTCTCCACTATCTGCAAAATGAGAGGCCCTTTTCTACCGGGTAGTCCTACTATGATGGATACCAGATACCTTCTAACTACTTTAACCTTGCCCAAAATGAGGTGACCCTCCTCAAAGTCTTTGCAGTTGTGTCAACTTCCCTTCGGTGCAGCCTTCTAATAGTTCTCTCTCCAGGCTGCCCAGAACGGTTTGTGTCAGCTTTCTTACTGACCTCTCTTTGGCTGTAACCTGAGCTGTATTTTATGTCTCTTCCTGTCATTCTGATCCTCCATAGCTCAGAGCGAAGAAAAGGGTTTTGTTGTCCGGTTGGGCTGCGATAGAAAACACTTAAAGGAGGCCACCAGGGATAAGACAGAGAAAAGAAAGCGGTGAAAAAGGATCGTGCAGCGAGCTAAAATGGTGATGGCGTCATTGAAAGGAGTTCCTTTTAACTGTCTGGTGATGAATGCAAGAAAGGAGAGTGACCGAATGTCACCGCATCCAGTAGCTCAAGGTCAGGTCAACATTTGTTCCTTCTAGAGCGAAAACACTCCTTCAGAAGAAGAGACAATAAGGAAGATACTGGTCTGTGTGGAAATGGACGGGCTAATGTTAACGTTAAACTGTCAAGGACCTAGGAGTACTCATTTCAAAAGATCTAAGTCCCAGAGCTCACTGTAACATCATTGCAAAAAAGGCATTAAGAGTTGTCAGTCTTACTTTGCCGAAGTTTTCTCTCTGGTAACACTATACTTCAAACTAGTGTTGGAAGAAATATCCATCTGGGTTCAGTTCCAAGTGGGGAAAAAGACACTGGAAACATGGAGACTGCTTGGAAAGATGGTTTAATGGTGGTCACATGTTCAAGGCGTTGGGTGAAGAACCAGAGAGGAAAGGAGAAGAAGAGAAGAAGAGGGTCGAAGGGCAGAAGGGATGCTGAGTGCCTGAGTTTATACTCTCTGTAGGGCCCCACCTTGTGTTTCCTGTTCCTGTATAAGAAATGTACCCTGATTTGTTGTCAAACTCCCAGGTGGTCTAGGGGTCTTAGCTAACATTGTAGGTTGTCTCTCATGCTTGCTTGAGCCTTGCCATGTGATGAGTTTCTGTTGCTAGATGAGTCCTATTGTGTTGCAAATAATGGTTCATTGACAAAGGTGGGGGGATTGAGTGAGCTTGGCTGAAGCCTTAATTGCCCATTGACAAAGGTGGGGGGGAGTGAGTTTCTGTCTCTGACCCATTGACAAAGGGGGGCGGGGAGGCAGGAAGCTGCTTTCTTTAAAACAGGTTTCTCCATTTCTTATCCAGGGAAATAATCTTCTGCCCTTTTTAATATTTTCTAAAATATTTCATTCTTCTAGGAGAGGAGTGAGTGCTAACTTCCTACACTAGGGCATATGAACCCTTTGCCAGGCCTATCCTTGAATACTGCTCACCTGCCTGGCACCCTCGCTGTATTTCAGACATCAATACATTAGAGAGGGTCCAGAGATATTTTACTAGAAGAACACTCAAATCTTCTGCTTGAAATAAAATTCCTTATCCCACCAGGCTTGAAATGTTAGGTCTGGATAACCTCGAACTACGCCGTCTACGTTCCGACCTATGCTTAGTTCATAAGATGATTTACCAAAATGTCCTACTTGTAAATGAGTACTTTAATTTCAACCGTAATAACACAAAGGCTCTCGATAGATTCAAACTCAATGTAATTCACTCTAATCTTGATTGTAGGAAATACGACTTCTGCAATAGAGTAGTAAATGTCTGGAACACTCTCCCTGATCCTGTTGTTAGTCTCTCTAATCCCCATACCTTTTACCTTAAACTACTGTGGACCTTTCATGTTTCTTAAGAGGTCCCTAAGGAGGCATACATAAGCGCACCAGTGTGCCTACCGTTCCTGTCTTACTGTCCCCATTTATATGTAATTGTTCTATGTGTTTATGGCTATGTTTTGCCTATTTATATCCTTTTATTTGTGCCACATTTTTTTCATGTGTCCATGTCTATGTCTACACTGTTACTTGTTTCCTTGGACTTGTTGACAAATAAATAAATAAATAAATAAATAAATAAATAAATAAATACATACATACATACATACATACATACATACATACATACATACATACATACATAAATGGGACATAGAATACTATGTTATATGGAATAGATTCTATCAATCGTTGGAAGTTAGAATGTGATAGAATCAGGTTAGGTGGAAATGAAAAGAGATACTATATATATATTAGAATGTAGGTACTAGAATGAAAGATAAATTTGATACTCTACAATATGATGGTCAGAAATAATTGTACAGCACTAGTACCGTTTAAGGCTGTAAAAGTTGGACCATAAGGAAGGCTGAGAATGGAGGCCTTTGAACTCTGGTGCTGGAGAAGACTCCTGCGAGTCCCTTGGACTGCAAGGCGATCCAACCGGTCAGTCCTAGAGGAGATCAACCCTGACTGCTCTTTAGAAGGCCAGATCCTGAAGATGAAACTCAAATACTTTGGCCACTTAATGAGAAAGAAGGACTCACTGGAGAAGAGCCGAATGCTGGGAAAGATGGAGGGCAAAGGAAGAAGGGGAGGGCAGAGAATGAGGTGGCTGGATGGAGTCACTGAAACAGTCGGTGTGAGCTTAAATGGACTCCGGAAGATGGTAGAGGATAGGAAGGCCTGGAGGAACATTGTCCATGGAATCGCGATGGGTTGGACATGACTCGCAACTAACAACAAAAGCACTGTTCAAAATAGTTTGTATGTTAGTTTGTTTTTAACTTTGTTTCATAGCAAGTGGAATGCCAGGGCAACTGCACTCTATTCAATATATTTATGTCCAAACAATAAATATATATATATTTTTTAAAAAAATCGTTCCTTCTTATTCTATCTCTCTACTCCTCAGGTTTTGGCCCCCACCGTTTTGAAATGGTATTGCCTCCCTAGGAATATTTTGATCCTCCCATCAGCATTCAGCCTAGCATTGTAAAATGACAAGCGTACAAATTCCAGCTACTCAAACCAGGATAGAAAGAGTGGCTTTGAAAGCTATTGTGCTTTTGTGCTTTCAAACCCGACATCTACAGTCAATAGACAGTATCTCTGCTTTTCGAGAGGTTTTTTTTTTTCATTTAGGAATTTGGAGTTATTGTTCCTGTCTTTTTTTCTTTCCGATTGTTCATTCATCTATTTGTGTTTTCTCTTCCGTGGTAGAGTTCTCAAAAGCGTCTCAAGTCGACACTTCTATTCATCTGTGATTTCTCAGAATGAATTCACGAAGGATTCTAAAGTTAAAACTAGGTGTCGGGTGCCAACAAGCAGATCCAGACATGCAGAGTTTGAGCTGACTACTTTATTATGCTCTGCCTGTAGTATAGAAATCTCCCCATACAGCTATTCCTGGGAACAATTCGATAAGGGTCCAAGGAAGAAAGACTGGGACCTAGCCCTTTTATGATTGTGCGGTGATTCCAGACTTGATCCCCGCTTGACCCCTCATTACTTCTAGGCTAGGTGTTTCCCAATACTTAGGTGCGTCATAATATGTTCCACCTGGGATCGTAGGCAGATCTCAAATTCTGAGAGCATAGGAGTGTGACAACATGGCTTGTAAGAGGGTGTGATCCATTTGTTTGTGAGGTCTTTGGTCCTCTCTGAGCTTGGTTGTTTTCTCACACATGTTTTATTACCCAACTAGGAAAGATCAATACAAGGAAACAACCAAGCTCAATGAGGACCAAGGAGCTCCTCATTCAACCCTGAGCTACAAATATTATCTTCTATTGGTATCCATTTATTTATTTGAAATTTGTTACCACCCACACTTGGGACACAGTGGCTTAGTGGGTAAGACGCTGAGCTTGTCGATCGAAAGGTCGGCAGTTCAGCGGTTCGAATCTCTAGTGCCGCATAATGGGGTGAGCTCCCGTTACTTGTCCCAGCTTCTGCCAACCTAGCAATTCAAAAGCACATAAAAAATGCAAGTAGAAAAATAGGGACCACCTTTGGTGGGAAGGAAATAGCAGTCCATGCGCCTTTGGTGTTTAGTCATGCCGGCCGCATGACCACGGAGAAGTCTTTGGACAGCACTGGCTCTTCGGCTTTGAAACGGAGATGAGCACCGCCCCCTAGAGTCGGGAAAGACTAGCACGTGTGTGTGAGGGGAACCTTTACCTTTACCTTACCACCCACCCTGATTCTCCTTTTCTAGAAGGGATGGTCAAGCTATTTTTCAAAGCACCTGAAGACAGGCAGGAGAAGAACCAATGGATGGAAACTAACCAAGGAGAGAAGCAACCTAGAACTAAGGAGAAATTTCCGGACAGTGAGAACAATTAACCAGTGGAACCATCTGCCCCCCAGAAGTTGTGGATGCTCCGTCAATGGAGGTTTTAAAGAAGTGGTGTGACTCCAGCCCCCGAACCTGGCCCCGTGCCCGAAAATGACTTAGAAAATGAGGGGGAAGGGCCGGTAAGGCTTACCTCGGGAGCACCGATTTCTTTGGCTTGGCTCCAGGAGCCAGAACCAGACCAGTCGGAGGACGTAATGAGGCCGTCATTCCCTGATTCCTCCCTTCCCCAGGCTACGCCTTCAGACCCAGCTGATAATAATAATAATCAAGCTTGGTTTGACCCGCGCTTCAGAAGATTAGAGAGGCGGCGTCATTAAAAGGAAGGATGGGGCAGGAGCCCCACCCCACAGGATATATAAGGAGCTTTGGGACTGCTCTCACTCCACGGGAAGCAAACTTTAGCTGAACCATTTCAAAAAGAGCTGAAAATCTTGCTACGTGAGTCATTTGTTTGAACTTTGGCAGGCAGCTGCAATTTCTCTGCCAGGACTGATAAGAGCCTTGAATCCGCTGGCTGAAGGCCAGCTCGTTGATCCGAAGTGGGGAAGGAGACAGAACAATAAGAGACTGGACAGCCACTTGTCAGAAAAAGTATAGGGCAGCTGGACAGAAAAGGTATAGGACAGCTGGACAGCTGTGATGGTGAACCTATGGCACGCGTGCCAGATGTGGCACGCAGAACCCTCTCTGTGGGCACATGCGCCGTCGCCAGCTGCTCTTCTGGTCTTTGCAGGGCTGTTTCCTGGGCCATTTTTGGGGCTGTTTTCCAACCCGTTTTCTGGACTGTTTTCTGGGCTGTTTTTAGGCCATTTTTTGGGCCAAAAATAGCCCGAAAAATGGCCTGAAAACAGCCCGAAAAATGGTCAAAAAACAGGCATGCTCAATCTGGCCAGCTGCTCTTCAGATTTCCTGTGCTCCAGTGCACGCGAAGACCAGCTGGCTGTTGTGCACGTGTGCGCCAGAAACCAGAACACACATGCACACACACGTGCATATATTCTGGTTTGGGCACTCAGTGTCGAAAAGGTTCGCCATCATTGCTGTAGGGTCTCCAGCTCAAAGAGGGGGTTGGACTGGAAGATCTCTAAGATCCCTTTCAACTCCATTATTCTGTTTTGTTTTTTTTCCTGTTAAGAAGGTGAACGGTTGGTAGACATTAGTTTTCCCCGTCCATGTAGTCTTCCAAGATGCTTTTACTGCTACTCTGGAGTTCCCTTGGAGGCAAGAAGCAAATGGTATTATTTGCAGCTAAAGCAGTGAGCCGTTGCAACCATCCACAGTTTTATTTTCCAAGAGTTCACGCGAAGGTTACATGAGGCCCAGAGGTGCAGTTGGAAATACACGCAAGAAACTTGAGGTTGGTGGTTCTCTTGGCAGCATGAATCCCTTCGCCTCTTCTTTTTAACGAAAAGGATTTTAAAAATAAAATAAATAAAAATAAAGTCTGGTGAAGATTGGAAACCCTGAAGTCACGACCAATTCGGTAAGCAGAGACAACGATCTTTTGTTTAATATAAATCGGCGGGTTTCTGTTTCATACAAGATGGAAAGTAAGCTTGGGGCATTCTTGGATCACTCATGTGGGACACTTTAGTTAAATAAACTAAAGCAATTTTTAGCTTCTGGAATTGCTCTGCTGACCAAGCAAATGAAGCCTTAAGAGCCGTGATGGCCCAGTGGTTAGAACGCTGTATGGCAAGCTAAATCTGCCGACTGCCAGCAGCTCGATTCCCACTGGCTGAAAGGTTGACTCAGCCTTCCATCCTTCCGAGGTGGGTAAAATGAGGAGCCAGATTGTTGGGGGCAATAGGCTGATTCTGCAAAAGTGCTTAGAGAGGGCTGTAAAGCTCTGTGAAGCAGGATATAAGTCTAAGTGCTGTTGCAATACTATTTTTTTTCTTTTTCTTTTTTCTTTTGTCACAACAGTATACGTAAACATCGACCTAAAACAACAACACATCATAAAAGAAAAACATATATATATATATATATATAAATATATATATATATATATATATATATATATATATATATATATATATATATATGTTTTCTGAGGTTTCTGTTTGTAGGTCTTTGGTTGTTATATATATATATATATATATATATATATATATAAATATATATATATATATATATATATATATATATATAAGTAAAAATATGCAATAACTATATTAATTTGATATAATGAAAGGGAACAATAGGACAGGAACGGGAGGCACTTTTGTGCTCTTATGCACGCCCCTTTTCCCTGTAACAAAAAATCATATGTTACAACAAGTCATAAGTAACTCTGGGGAAGTCCTTTGTAATTTCAAGCAGTCACTAAGCAAAGCATCCTTAAGTGAGGACCATTTGCTTTTTAGTACGAAAAGGCAAGCAAGCTCTTCCTGCAGACTTTTGCTTAGATGAGGCCCTTTTCAACAACAGAGAAGGACAATCGCTTCTTTTTAAGAGATTGGACAACCATTTATCTGAAATGATTATAGGGTTTCCTACCTAAGCGGGAGGTTGGACTTGAGGACCTCCAAGGTC
This sequence comes from Ahaetulla prasina, assembly GCF_028640845.1. Taxonomy (NCBI): domain Eukaryota; kingdom Metazoa; phylum Chordata; class Lepidosauria; order Squamata; family Colubridae; genus Ahaetulla; species Ahaetulla prasina. The sequence goes on from NC_080541.1 coordinate 5,728,558, forward strand.
CCTTCCAACTCTCTTATCTTGTCCTGTCCTGTCCTGTCCTGTTCTTCCTTCCTTCCTTCCTTCCTCCCTCCCTCCCTCTCTGTCCTGTCCTTTCTTTCTTATTCAATTCTATTCTGTCCGGTACGGTACGCTCCTGTCCTGTCCTGTCCTTTTCTTTCCTTCTTTCTTTCTTTCTTTCTTTCTTTCTTTCTTTCTTTCTTTCTTTCTTTCTTTCTTTCTTTCTTCCTTCCTTCCTTCCTTCCTTCCTTCCTTCCTTCCTTCTTTCTTTCTCTCTCTCTCTCTCTCTCTCTCTCTCTCTCTCTCTCTCTCTTTCTTCTGCTCTGTCCTGTTCTTTCTTATTCTATTCTGTTCTGTTCTGTCCTGTCCTGTCCTGTCCTATCCTGTCCTGTCCTGTTCACCAGAGGGTGAAGATGGTTCCTCCCTAATAGTTCCCAGAGAATATGCTTGATGTAGTTAGTCATCTGCTTCAGTCTGGCAAGATTCTGTCTATAGGTGAAGAATAATAATAAAAAAAACCTGCTTGGAAAACTCATCAAATGTCCTTCTTTGTTTTTTGAGTCCAACATGATGAACCTAATCAATCAATTAATTTGCTCCTTATGCTGGAAAAGAAACTCATCAGACTGGGGTAGGGTTAGGGTATTGGATAGGATGTGGAAGACCCAGGGTCAAATCCACCCTCAACCCGAAAATCTTAATGGGGGTCAGTCCTTCTCTCTCACTAGAGCTACAGCTAGTCCTTGACTTATGACGCCGATTGAGCCAAAATTTCTGTTGCCAAGCAACACTGTTTTCAAGTGAGTTTTGACTCATTGTATAATCTTTCTTGATACAGTCGTTTGGTTGAATCAGTGCAGTTGTTAAAATAGGAACACAGTTGTTAAATGGCTTCCCCGTTTGATTTTGCCTGTCAGAAGGCTGTAGAAGGGGATCACATGACCCCCAAGAAATGCCAGCCGTCATAATTGTGAGCCAGCTTCCAAACATCTGAATTTCGATCACATGACCGTAGGGATGCTGCAACAGTTGTAAGAGTGAGAAATGGTCATAACAGAGGTGGCATTTAGCAGGTTCTGACCAGTTCTGGAGAACCGTTAGTGGAAATTTTGAGTAGTTCGGAGAACCGATAGTAAAAATTCTGACTGACACCGCCCCCATCTATTCTCTGCCTCCCATGTCCCAGCTGATCGGGAGGAAATGGGGATTTTACAGTATCCTTCCCTGGAGTGGTGAGGGAATGGGGATTTTGGAATATCCTTCCCCTGGAGTGGTGAGGGAATGGGGATTTTGCAATATCCTTCCCCTGGAGTGGGGAGGTAATGGGGATTTTGCAGTATCCTTCCCCTGGAGTGGGGAGGTAATGGGGATTTTGCAGTATCCTTCCCCTGGAGTGGGGTGGAATGGAGATTTTACAGTATCCTTCCCCTGGAGTGGTGAGGGAATGGGGATTTTGCAATATCCTTCCCCTGGAGTGGGAAGGGAATGGAGATTTTACAGTATCCTTCCCCTGGAGTGGGGAGGGAATGGGGATTTTGCAGTATCCTTCCCCTGGAGTGGGGAGGGAATGGGGATTTTGCAGTATCCTTCCCCTGGAGTGGGAAGGGAATGGAGATTTTACAGTATCCTTCCCCTGGAGTGGGGAGGGAATGGGGATTTTGCAGTATCCTTCCCCTGGAGTGGGGAGGGAATGGGGATTTTTCATTTCATTTATTTTGCAGTATCCTTCCCCTGGAGTGGGGTGGGAATGGAGATTTTGCAGTATCCTTCCCCTGGAGTGGGAGGAATGGAGATTTTGCAGTATCCTTCCCTGGAGTGGGAGGAATGGGGATTTTGCAGTATCCTTCCCTGGGTGGGAGGAATGGATTTTGCAGTATCCTTCCCCTGGAGTGGGAAGGGAATGGAGATTTTACAGTATCCTTCCCCTGGAGTGGGGAGGGAATGGGGATTTTGCAGTATCCTTCCCCTGGAGTGGGGAGGGAATGGGGATTTTTCATTTCATTTATTTTGCAGTATCCTTCCCCTGGAGTGGGGTGGGAATGGAGATTTTGCAGTATCCTTCCCCTGGAGTGGGGTGGGAATGGAGATTTTACAGTATCTTTCCCCTGCCACGCCCACCAAGCCACGCCCACCAAGCCATGCCACACCCACCCAGCCACACTCACAGAACTGGTAGTAAAAAATGTTGAATCCCACCCGTGGGTCATAAGTCACTGTTTACAGGGCTGTTGTAACTTGGAACAATTACTAATTGAATGGATGTAAATCAAGGCTTACTGTACCATCAGACAGCCATCAAGAGATGGGAAAATGGGAGGAGGGATGCTTTGCACACCTCATGTGCTTCCGACGAAGAGGCAGGGCATAAATCTAAACAATCGATTAATTAACAGAAAACCTGGAACCAGGATCAATAATGCTTAGATGTGACCCATTTCGATCAATGACACTTAATGAGGCATAATTAAGTGGTCCTGTCGGTTTCACGGCGCCTCCTGTAAGTAAAGTGAAGCCTGAATTCATCTGGAAAAGAAGTCAATATCCTGTCTGACTTCCAGTATTTGAGGGGCTGCCACAAAGAAGGGGTGTGTTGGGGCATCCACCTCTCTTCCAAAGCACCAGAAAGCAAGATAAGAAACAATCGATGGAAACTAATCAAGGAGAGAAGCAACCTAGAACTATGGAGATATCACCTGACTGTGATGTCAATCAACTAGTGGAATGTCTTGCTGTTGTGGTCCGTCAGCAGCCTACGGAGCTGGCAACGGAGTCGGACAGCAATGAGGCTGAGGTGAGGCCAGGGCCATCGGGGACTGAGGTGCAGACTCCAGAGCCTCCAGAGCCTGACAGTAGTGAGGCAGAGGAACAGGAGGAGCCTGTTCTTGATGCACACATGAGAAGAGCTGCCAGAAGGCAAGAGCAGCTCAAGCAGAGAGGACAACTTGGGAGTAAGGCCAGGAGATGATTGGCCCCTCCCATAAGGTTTAAAACAAGACCAGCACCGGCATTTGAGCTTTGCCAGAAAACAACGTTGTAGTTGTATCTTCTGCTTCATCTTCTGCTTCGTGTATGTCTTTTTTTTGTGTGGCTTCTGGACATTTGCCAGGAAGGGCCTTTGGCAGTTTGCCTAATTGGACTAAGGTTTGTGAGATAACTAAGGAATTTGTGTTGGGAGGCATTTGTTTTACTTTGAGTTGAATGACGCTGGGATTGAAGTAATTCCCAGCTCTTCAAATAAAGTTTATTTTTCCATGGACTGAGTTTATTACTACCTACTTGGGCCTGGGTCACAACACTTGCTTTCAAATGTTGTGGGTGCTCCATCACTGGAAGCTTTTAAGAAGAGACTGAACAGCCACTTGTCTGAAACGGTATAGGGCAGGGGTCAACAACCTGTGGCTCTGGAGCCACATGCGGCTCTTTGGGCCCTCTGCTGTAGCTCCCCATCAGGTGATCCCACCACTGGCTGACCCCGCCCCACCCCTCATCCTCCACTCCCAGTGACTCGTTGCCTGGCCTGAGAAAGTAAGGATGATGGTGGGGGATGGAGAAGCAGCCAGGGCAGAGACAGAGAGATACAGAGAGAGAGGGAGAGAGGGTGGGAGAGAGGGGAGAGAGAGAGATGTCAAAAGGATTTTGCGGTTCCCGGTGTTTTTTAACAACTGGTTCTCTGCCCTAATGACCTGCTGGGTAGGTGTGGCTGGGGGGGGTCATGTGACTGGTGGAAGTAAGTAACATTGAGTTGGCTACACCCACCCAGGTTTTGTGGCTCCCGGTGTTTTCTTTTCATTGGGAAAAGGGGCCAAATGGCTCTTTGAGTATTTAAGTTGCAGACCCCTGGTATAGGGGCTCCTGCTTGAGCAGGGGGTTGGACTAGAAGACCTTCAAACATATGAAGAACCGTTACAGGAACTGGGCCTGGCTAGTCTAGTGAAGAGAAGGACCAGGGGAGACAGGATAGCAGTGTTGCAATATTTGAGGGGCTGCCACAGAGTGGAGGGAGGGGGTCAACCTGTTTTCCAAAGCACCTGAAGGCCAGGCAAAGAATAATGGACGGAAACTAATCAAGGAGAGATTCAACCTGGAAATAAGCAGAAATCAACTGATGGAACAGAAGTTGCCTTTGGAAGTTGTGGGAGCTTCATCCCTGGAAGCTTTCAAGAAAAGATTGGACTGCCCTTTGTCAGAAATGGTGTAGGGTCTCCTGCTTGGGTGGGGGGGTTGGATCACATAACCTACAAGATCCCCTCCAACTCTTATAATCTGTTAAACCTTCAAGGCAGTGGTGAAATCCACATTTTTTGCTACAGGTTTTGTGGGTGTGGTGTGGTGGACGTGGTGTAGCTTGGTGGGCATGACAGAGGAAGGATAGTGCAAAATCCCCATTCCCAACCCACTCCAGGGGAAGGATACTGCAAAATCTCCATTCCCACTCCACTCTGGGACCAGCCAGAGGTGGTATTTGCCGGTTCTCCAAACTGCTCAAAATTTCCACTACCGGTTCTCCAGAACCTGTGAGAACTTGCTGAATTTCACCCCTGCTTCAACATCCCTTCCAGCTCTATTCTGAACTGAATGCTGGCTCCCTCCTTAAATACAAGACTAACTTAGGTGACCTGATTTTCTGATAGCAACTGGGAAGGGATCCAGTAGCACCATCCCATTGTTCCCATTGAGGAACGACCTTGGGTGGGCTTTGCAAGAGAGACAATCTGGTCAGGAAAAATACTAAGTTGAGGAGAGCCCATCGACAAATCCTTGAAGCCTCCTTCGGTGGCTTTCGTGTCACCTTGGAGAGACTCTCTTTGTAGGCTGATTTGTGGTTAACAAGAAGAAATAGGTTCATTGGCTGTAATTGATTTCTCTCTTGAATATTTAAAGGCAAAAGAGATTGAACAAGCCCCAGTATATTGAGAATGCAACCTAGTAGAGCTGTGTTTCTTAACCTTTTTTAACCTTGGAAACTTGAAGATGTGTGGACTTTGTCTCCCAGAATTTCCCAATCAGCATGGCGGACTGGAGGCTAAAACATATAAAGAAGGGTTGCAGGAACTGGGTATGTCTAGTTTGATGAAAAGGACTAGGAGAGACATGATAGCAGGGTTCCTGTCGTGTCCCACTCCTCCTCTGATGGCCGGGTCAGGGGATTCCATATCAAGCGTGGCTGCAAAGCCTCTGCAGCTTTGCCAAAGTCCTATCAGAGTCCTCAGGGCAGGCAGGAGACCAGGATGTGACTTCAGCAATCCAAGTTAGACTTTGCCTGACTCAGAAAATGCCAAAAAGCAGATCCTTTATATAGGCCATGGGGTGTGGCTCCATGACTCAGCACTTATCCAGACCTGCCCCTCCCTTCCTTTTGCTGACATCGCCTCTCTATTCTCCGGAAGCGAGGATCTCTCCAGCCTCCAGCTGTTGGTAATCTTAGCTCATGACTGGCTTCACATTCTTCAGGCTCAGATGCTGTGGGGGAGGGGTCTAGTTGCTCCGTTTGTCTGGGCATGGTGCCAGGACTGGGGGCTGGAGGCACGTCAGGACATTCTCCTGTACTATCAGCGTCCGGCAGGAGATAAGAGGGGCCCGGCTGCGGCGGGGGGAGCGAGCGAGGCACAACAGTTCCAATATCTCAGGGGCTGCCACAAAGAAGAGGGAATCAAGCTATTCTCCAAAGCACCTGAGGGCAGAACAAGAAGCAATGGATGGAAACTAATCAAGGTGAGAAGGATTATATTCCTTGCAGACAAAGCTGGTCATTTGCATCCTTTTAGAGGGCCATGGAGGCCACTTGGAGGTTTATCTATGTTCTCAGGATCACCTGAGTGGTGCAAATGGGTCTTGGAACTATTGAAAGGACCGTTTTGTAGACTGGAGATAGATGATGTCGTATCCCTCCCCCTCTGTTGAGAGAGGGCTGCTCAATTTTGACATAGATGGCCTCTTGGACCCCTCTTTCAAACCACATATAAACCTCCAGGTGACCTTAAGGACCTGCTAAAAGGATGCAAATGACCAGCTGTCTGGAGGGAGTATAAATCCTTCCATTCCCCACCTTCCAGTCAGAGCTGAAGAAGCTTCTTGGATGGAAAGTGAAACGTCTTCAAAGAAAAACTAAAAAGTTGCCTCTTGAAAAAAAAAAGTACCTTTGGGGACAACCCATTAGGCGACTGGAGGCTAAAACATATGAAGGACTGTTGCAGGAACTGGGTATGTCTAGTTTAATGCAAAGAAGGATTAGAGGAGACATGATAGCAGTGTTCCAATATCTCCGGGGCTGCCACAAAGAAGAGGGAGTCGGGCTGTTCTCCAAAGCACCTGAGGGTAGAACAAGGAGCAATGGATGGAAAGAGCTGAAGAAATGTTTGTATGAGAAGTGAAACATCTTCAAAGAAAAACCAGAAGGTCCAGTTGAAAAAAGCATTTTTGGGACAAACATGATCTGGATCAGGGGTCTCCAACCTTGGTCCCTTTAAGACTGAGGAGACAGCAAAGCTGGCTGAGGGACTCTGGGAGTTGAAGTCCACAAGTCTTAAAGGGACCAAGGTTGGAGACCCCTGATCTGGATGACTGAGAATTGTACATGGATGGATGGAAAGTCACAAAGGAGAGGAGCAACTTAGAACTAGGGAGAAATTTCAATCAAGATTACATGAAGTTTTAGTACTGCTTTATAAAGCCACAGTAAGACCACGCTTGGAACACTGAATCGAGATCTGGTCGTCACAATACAAAAAGATGTTGAGACTCAGGAAAGAGTGCAGAGAAGAGCAACAAAGATGATTAGGGGACTGGAGGCTAAAACATATGAAGAACGATTGCAGGAACTGGGTATGTCTAGTTTAATAAAAAGAAGGACTAGGAGAGACATGATAGCAGTGTTCCAATATCTCAGGGGCTGCCACAAAGAAGAGGGAGTCGGGCTGTTCTCCAAAGCACCTGAGGGCAGGACAAGAAGCAATGGGTGGAAACTGGTCAAAGAAAGAAGCAACTTAGAACTAAGGAGAAATTTCCTGACAGTTAGAACAATTAATAAGTGGAACGACTTGCCTGCAGAAGTTGTGAATGCTCCAACACTGGAAATTTTTAAGAAAATGTTGGATAACCATCTGACTGAGATGGTGTAGGGTTTCCTGCCTGGGCAGGGGGTTGGACTAGAAGGCCTCCAAGGTCCCTTCCAACTCTGTTGTTATATTATATTATATTCTCATAATTTAACAATTGGTTTGCCCAGAATCAAATATGTGAGTGTGTGCACCTTGCGCACATGCGCATTGCGTCAAAAACATGGCAATTGCAACTCAATCCGGTAGCGATGGCGGCGGGTGGGTCAGAGAACCGGTAGCAAAAATCCCTGCCCCACTCCCCATGCCCAGCTGAGCTGAGTGATCATCAGTGGTTTTTTGTTTGTTTTTTTACTTTTAAAAGCATTTTTTCCTTCGGCCGAAGAGGTTGTAAAAAAATCCTTTTCAAGCTTCTGAAGATCCCAGCTGAGTTGCCTGATCGCCAGAGGCTTTTTTGTCTTTTAAAGGCAAAAAAAAATGCTTTTAAAAGCAAGTAAAAGCCTCTGACAATTAGGCAACTCAGTTGGGATCGACAGAGCCTTTTAAAAGCATTTTTTCTACTGAAGGCTCTGATGATCAGGGCTCCTTCCAACTCTGTTATTCTGTTTCAGGGGGGAGAAAACATAGTGTTCCCATTGGAGATATACCTGGTTGGCTTTCAGTTGCAATGTATGGCTGTGAAAGTTGGACCATAAGGAAGGCTGAGCGCCAAAGAATTGAAGCCTTTGAACTCTGGTGCTGGAGAAGACTCCTGAGAGTCCCTTGGACTGCAAGGCGATCAAACCGGTCAGTCCTAGAGGAGATCAACCCTGACTGCTCTTTAGAAGGCCAGATCCTGAAAATGAAGCTCAAATACTTCAGCCACCTAATGAGAAGGAAGGACTCCCTGGAGAAGAGCCTAATGCTGGGAAAGATTGAGGGCAAAAGAAGAATGGGACTGCAGAGAATGAGGTGGCTGGATGGAGTCACTGAAGCAGTCGGCGTGAGTTTAAATGGACTCCAGAGGATGATAGAGGACAGGAAGGCCTGGAGGAATGTTGTCCATTGGGTCGCAACGGGTTGGACACGACTTCGCAACTAAAAACAACATGATTCACCCTTACCTTCAATATATAACAAGAATAGTCATCATCCCATTTATTCTGCAAATATATCACTTACTGGACTTGACGTGGTCTTTCCTTTTTTTAGTTATTCTAATTATACCATGCCACATGATTTGTAAAAGTATTTCTCATGGTCCGTGAATGTCATTTTATTTTATTTTATTTTTCCCCTTGGCACAAGAAACAAACAAAAAAACCCAAACACTTGGAGATAATGGCATACTGACAGCGTTCCCTGGTGAAATTCATACTGCAGAGGCAGTGAGAAGAGATCCATTTTTTAGCCTTAGATCTTTTTACCTCATCAAACTATTCCTTAGAAGAAGAAGAAAATTGTGTTTATATCTGCAGGCAGAAATAATCAAACCTTGTTCGTTAGAGGAAACAATCGTCCAGACATTTGCCAAAATGTGTTTGGCTTCTTTGAGGCCAGAGATGCAAATAGCAGTTCTAGGAAGCAGCAGATATATAGAGGTATAGATAGTCCTCGACTTATGACCACAATTGAGCCCAAAATTTATGTGGCTAAGTGAAACAGCTGCTAAGTGAATTTTGCCAGAGTTGTTATATATCAACAAGGCCCACCGGCGATTTTTGCTACCGGTTCGGATGAACCGGTCCAAACCGCCTATATACCACCTCTGCCCGGGACACTGTGACCGTCGTAAATATGAGTCAGTTGGCCGGCATCTGAATTTTGATCACGTGAACAGGAAATCTAGAGAACAGGTGTGCTTAAAATATATTTAGACCTAGGTGGCTTTGCTCAAATATATACGTGTTGCAGGTATGTCAAAGGCAACGATTTAAGAAAAGAGAACCCCGGGGCTGCTAATGCACCTAATTATGGCACAATGCACCACTTGTTATCAGAAATTAGGGTCAAATATACTGGTGGCTGTTAAAGATTGCAAATGCAAGCCAAGCAATGCAGGTAGTCCTCGACTTATGACCACAACGGATGCTTAAAGTTCTGTTGATAAGTGAGACATTTGTTATGTGAGATTTGCCCCCATTTTATGACCTTCCTTCGCTGTAGAAATTCATTATGTGAGTCACCACACTGGATAAGGTTGGTATCATGGTCATTAAGTGAATCTAATGTCAGGGTTCCAAGGAGCACCCCCAATGAAAGAAGACTCCGAGGCTTGAAGTTCCTCAAAGTTCCATTTTATTAGGGATGTCATATTGGCACATCTGGGGAAACCCGAATCTGAAAGCTTCCGGGTTTTCCCCACCCAAAAGAAAGTCCAAGTCCTGTCCCCCTGCTCCCACATGTCCATCACATGGTCCAATCAATGTACCGTTCCAACTGGAGATGCCTCCCAGTCACGCCACTCTAGGTGCAGGTCAGGATGCCCTTGACTCTCAGAGAAAAGAATGTTATTATGACTACATATCACCCTGGCTCCATACAATCCCAACTCCCAGTTTCCCATAGCACTAAATGTGGCAGGCCTGAAGGCCCAGGGCAAAAGATGGCTTCCAGGCCTGACATCTGGTCTCCCCGTTGACTTTGCTCATCGAAAGATTGCAAAAGGGGATTTTTATTTATTTATTTTATTTATTATTCAAATTTATATACCGCCCTATCTCCCGAAGGACTCAGGGCGGTTCACAGGCAGATAAAAAACATATATATACAAATTAAGAAAACCATTAAGAAACATATTCAGAAAGCCTAATTATTAAAAATAATATAAATATTAAAACCAATTAAAACCCCTATAAAATTTAAAAAATTTAAAATTTAAAAAATTTAAAAACTAGTCCAGTCCCGCGCAGATAAATAGGTGTGTTTTAAGCTCGCGACGGAAGGTTCGGAGGTCTGGAAGTTGACGGAGTCCTGGGGGGAGTTCGTTCCAGAGGGTGGGAGCCCCCACAGAGAAGGCCCTTCCCCTGGGCGTCGCCAGACGACACTGTCTAGCTGACGGCACCCTGAGGAGTCCCTCTCTGTGAGAGCGCACGGGCCGGTGAGAGGTATCCGGTAGCAGTAGACGGTCCCGTAAGTAACCCGGCCCTATGCCATGGAGCGCTTTAAAGGTGGTTACCAGAACCTTGAAGCGCACCCGGAAGGCCACAGGTAGCCAGTGCAGTCTGCGCAGGATCACGTGACCTTGGGACAAAGCAAAGGTCATAAGCGTCTGAATTTCGATCACATGATCACATGTTTGCTACAAACATTGCAAGTGTGAAAAATGGTGGTACGTCACTTTTTTTCCGTGCCGTTGTAACTTTGACCGGTCACTAAGTGAAATGCTGTAAATTGAAGACCGTCGGTAGTAACGTTTCCCTCTGCCAGAGTGATGCAGAGACCTTCTCATCCTGTTGCAGCTTTGATGCACGTGGCAAAAACAATTTGATATATTTATATATATATGTAGGTCTTTGGTTATTCGGGTTTTCTCCCGCATAAAATTGGAAGTGTCTTGGCGACGTTCCGACGAAGTCTCATTCGTCATCTTCAGGCTGGTGTTATCAGCTTCGTGCTTCTAGGAGCATTGCGTCGCCAAGACACTTCCAATTTTACACAGGAGAAAACCCGAATAACCAAAGACCTACATACAAACACCCGCGAAAACCTCAGAATATATATATATCAAAATAAGCGCTAACAAAAAGCTCAGGACATACTTTGATTTCCTTGTGTTACCCGTAGGGTGTCATTTCAAGCCGAGATGCATCTTCCCTTCACAGAGAAAGTGTGTAAATCACAATTGAAGGAAAGCGAGTCTCTTTCTTGTGTGGCTAAGAATGAAATGAAACAGAAAGAGATGAAATATCCACACATCAAGAAGTCAGCGCTTGAAAGGAAGAGAAGATGTATTGAAGCTGCGGTCTTAAAGGGTGTGATGAATGTTGTAGGATCAAAGTCTCCATTTGAACACCTCAACTGATGATCGTATCCTGGATTTGCTCCCGACGGGAAAATCTCTGTTGGTTTACTAAGTACATATTCATTTGTAATATTGAGATATTACAAAGATGTTTAGAATAACAGAGTTGGAAGGGACCTTGGAGGTCTTCTAGTCCAACCCCCTGCTTAGGCAGGAAACCCTATACCATTTCAGACAAATGGTTATCTAATCTCTTCTTAAAAGCTTCCAGTGTTGGAGCATTCACAACTTCTGGAGGCAAGTTGTTCCACTGATTAATTGTTCTCATTGTCAGGAAATTTCTCCTTAGTTCTAGGTTGCTTCTCTCCTTGGTTGAATTTCAATCCATTGCTTCTTGTCCTGCCTTCAGGTGCTTTGGAGAATAGCTTGACTCCCTCTTCTTTGGGGCAGCCCCTGAGATATTGGAAGACTGCTATCATGTCTCCCCTAGTTTTCATTAAACTAGATATACCCAGTTCCTGCAACCATGAGACATATGTTTTAGCCTCCAGTCCCCTAATCATCTTTGTTGCTCTTTTCGGCACTCTTTCTAGAGTCTCAACATCATTTTTTACATCATGGTGACCAAAACTAATAAGGAGTCAGCACATTTTCCAATCATTTTGTTTGGAAGTGTCACTGGTTCTTTTAAGTATATTCAAGTTAAAGATAAAGGTAAACGTTCCCCTCGCACATATGTGCTAGTCATTCCTGACTCTAGGAGGCGGTTTCTCTGTTTCAAAGCCGAAGAGCCAGCGCTGTCCGAAGATGTCTCCGTGGTCATGTGGCCGGCATGACTCAACGCCAAAGGCGCACGGAACGCTGTTACTTTCCCACCAAAGGCGGTCCCTATTTTTCTACTTGCATTTTTTACCTGCTTTCAAACTGCTAGGTTGGCAGAAGCTGTGACAAGGAACGGGAGCTCATCCCATTATGCGTTGCTAGGGATTCGAACCGCTGAATTGCCAACCTTTTGATCAACAAGCTCAGAGTCTTAGCTTCTGAGCCACTGCGTCCACCGGTTAAGTGGGCTCCAAAACCCACAACACAGGCTCTTGGGGATGAGCCTGTGTTGTCTACATTTCAAATTGCAAATGACCAGTCATCTGCAAGGAGTAGAAACCCTTCCATTCCCCCGCCATCCAGTTAGAGCTGAAGAAACTTCTTGGATGAGAAGCAAAACATCTTCAAAGAAAAACAAAGGAAGTCCAGTTGCCTCTTGGAAAAAGCACCTTTGGGACAACCATGATTGGAGGACTGAGAATCTTCATGGACATTTAGCGATGCACTTTGGGAAAAACATGCTTTGAATGGTGCCGGAGTATGAACGGATTTCTAGAAACATTGCAGAAGAACTGAAGAAGCTTCTCAGATGAGAAGCGAAACGTCTTCAAAGAAAAACAAAGGAAGTCCAGTTGCCTCTTGGAAAAAGCACCTTTGGGACAACCATGATTGGAGGACTGAGAATCTTCATGGACATTTAGCGATGCACTTTGGGAAAAACACGCTTTGAATGGTGCCGGAGTATGAACGGATTTCTAGGAACATTGCAGAAGAACTGAAGAAGCTTCTTGGATGAGAAGCGAAACATCTTCAAGGAAACCAGAAAACCCAGGTGCCTCTTGAAAAACCCACCTTTGGGACAACCATGACAGGGATGGATGAGAATCTCCACAGACACCTCGGGAAGTTGTGGATGCTCCAACACTGGAAGTTTTTAAGAAGAGTTTGGACAACCATTTGTCGGAAATGCATATAGGGTTTTCCTGAGAAGTGGGGCAGCAGGTTTCCTGAGCAAGTGGTTTCCTGAGCAGAGGGTTGGACTAGAAGACCTCTAAGGTCCCTTCCAACTCTGTTGTTCTGTAAGATGTTCATTGTGTTAATTGGACAACCATTGGACCAGAATATTATAAGGCAGGGATGGCTAACCTTTTTCCAGACTGAGTGTCCAAAGTGCGTGGGAGCACACGAATGCACATGAACCCCCCAAATAAAATGTGCACGTAGGCCCCATGCATGCCACCTCCTGTGCATGCCCCCTATCCCCGTGCACGCATGCAGGCCCCCCCACATCCATCCCACCTCCCTGTGCATGCACTGCATTCTCCTGCATGTGTCCCAGGCCCCTGTGAATGCGCACATAGCCCTCCCCATATGCCCCCTGTGTATATGCAGCAGACACCCAAAGGTATTCTGGGAGTTGAAGTCCTCCAGGCTTAAAGTTGCCAAGGTTGGGGACCCCTGTTTTAGTCCAACCCCCTTGTTGGGCCTCCCCCGCCCTCCTCTCCTCAGCCGGGCCCCTCCTATCTCCTGCTATCTGAGCCAGAGACTGATTGTGAAGAAGAATGGCCTGGCATGCCTCCAGCCCCCAGCCCTGGCACCATGCCCGGACAAACTGAACAAACAAACCTCCCTACAGCGTATGAGCACGAAGCCAGCCACGAGCTAGAATAGCCGGCAGCAGATCAGGAGGACGGAAAGTCACAGTGGACGGATCCCCGCTTCCGGAGAATGGAGAGGCGACATCAGCAAAAGGAAGGGAGGGGCAGGCCTGGATAAGTGCTGAGTCATGGAGCCACACCCCATGGCCTATATAAAGGATCTGCTTTCTGGCATTCCTTGAGTCAGGCAAAGTCTCACCTGGTTGCTGAAGTCACACCTTGGATTCCTGCCTGCCCTGAGAACTCTGACAGGAATTTGGGCAAAGCTGCAGAGGATTCATGGCCACGCTGGATACAGACTTCCCAGACCCGGCTGTCAGAGGAGGAGTGGGACATGACACCCTTGCTCAAGCAGGAGACTCTATTAGGGATATGCTTGAGCAGGAGGTTGGACTAGAACAGGGGTCCCCAACCTTGGCAACTTTAAGCCTGGAGGACTTCAACTCCCAGAATACCCCAGCCAGCAAAGCTTAACCAGGCTTAAAGTTGCCAAAGTTGGGGACCCCTGGACTAGAAGACCTCCAAGGTCCCTTCCAACTTTTCCTCCTTCCTTATTCTGTTATTTAATGACCCTTCAAAGTTACAACAGCACTGAAAAAGTAATTTATGACCATTTCCGCCCCCCACTTAAGAGCATTGCAGCATCCCCAGGGTCACGTGCTCCAAATGCAGATTGTTGTGTCTGTGCCCCCCTAGCCGGGCCTGCTGCCAGAAAGTGACTTGGACAGTGAGGGGGAAGGGCCATCAGGACTTACCTCGGGAGCACCGGCTTGCCTGGCTCAGCTCCAGGAGCCAGAAACAGGCCAGGTGGAAGAGATAACGAGGCCTCCATCCCCTGACTCTTCCCCCCCCCAGGCCACGCCTGCAGACCCAGCTGACGGCAATCAGGCTTGGTTTCGTAGGCAGGAGAGGCAGGAACAACAGAAGCAAGGGTGGGGCAGGCCTAGGAAGTGCTGAGTCATGGAGCCACACCCCACAGGATATAAAAGGCAGCCAGAGCTGCTGTGTCTCTTTGTAACAGGCAAATCCACTGATTAAGAGCTGAAGTTTGTTTCTAGGTGACTCACCAGCGTCGTGGAAGATAATGGAGGCTCTTGGCAGACGCTGGCTATTCTGCTGCCAGAGCTAATAGTGACAGCTAATTAAACCATCATTCGGATGGAGGCGAGGGAGAACAGAACACAGATGCTTGTCAATTGGCTCATATTTATGATGGCTGCAGTGTCCCAGAGTCATGCGTTCCCCTTTTGGGACCTTTGACAAGGAAAGTCTGTGAGGAAGCCACTTCATCACCGTGTCACTAACTAAACAATGGCAGGGATTCACTTAACAACTCTGGAAAGAAAGGTCGTAAAATGGGACCAAACATAGCCAGCCGCTATCTCACTTAGCAACCAGAAATGTTGGGTCTGAATCCTGATCGTAAGACGAGGGCTACCTAGACCAGTAAATATTGGGATTTCAACCACATAAGACCGGCCAACGCAATGCTACAGCTCAACAAGATTGCGGATAAAAGATACTTTTCCAATGATACGGAATTTATTTCCTTTAGGTCCTCTTCAAAATGCCAGCGGTTATTTGATTCCCATCATTTTCTTGCCAGGGAAAGTCAATATTCACTGAGAAGAAGCTGAAAGTCTAAAGTCGTGTCAACAGCCGTGATTTATAAGATCATCAAGAGCCATCCAATCATGATTGGGACAAAATAACAGTAATGTAGAAGGGTGTTTTTGTTGTTTTTTTTTTTTTATCGCCTGGAAATTGGCTGGGTAACAGCTATGGAGAAAATATAAGTTGCTCATTGGAAAGGGCCTAAAACTATCCCTTGCATTGTTTTATTATCCTTGTATGCAGATAAGTATTGTTTTTCTAAGTTAGCATGTTTTGGCATATTCATGGCTTATCTATCTATCAGACCCAGCCTCAAAGGCACACTAAAAATATTTGAAAGAGTACCGAGCAGCTTAAATCTTCACTTGGACTGTCTAAGAGGGTTTATATCCATTTGTGTCTACTCCAGATACGGTGTTAAGCCACACGGTGATATACTTTTTCATGTTGGATTTAGGAGGTTCAAAGAATGTGAAAAGAGAATCGGTAAGTCTTTTATAGAGATTTTACACATTTAAAAGACACAGTTTTAAAAAGGTAAGATGGAAACAAAAAAAGCCAGAACACATTTTTTTTCCTGCAGCCTATACTGAGATAAGCAGGGATTAACACCAGACAAATATTCAGAAAACAGTACTCTAATCAAGGTATTGCCAAGGAGATCAGCAGACCTGCACCAAGAATGGCAGGGCAAGCTATTGTCATGTAAACCAGGAGCAAGCCCTACACTCACATCTATGGAGGATGTTACTGTTGTGACCCAGGCCCCAGTAGGTAGTAGGAAACTCAGTCAGTGTAAAAACAAACAAACTTTATTCGAACAGCTGAGAATTACTTCATTCCCAGCGTAGTTCAACTAAATTAAAGCAAATTCTTCCCAACACAAATTCCTCAGTCCTATCGCAAACCTTGGTCCAATTAGGCAAACTGCCAAAGGCTTTTCTCGGCAAACGTTCAGAAGACACCAATACAAAATAAATGCAAGAAGAGGAAGCTATCAACGTTGTTTTCCGGCAAAGCCCAAATGCTGTTGCTGGTCTTTTAAGCCTTATGGGAGGGGCCAACCATCTCGTGGCCCTACTTCCGAGTTGTCCTCTTTGCTTTAGCTGCTCTTGCCTTCTAGAAGCTCTTCTCATGTGTGCATTAGGAACAGGCTCCTCCTGTTCCTCTGCCTCACTACTGTCAGCCTCTGGAGGCTCCGGAGTCCGCATCTCACTCCCCAATGGCCCTGGCCCCACCTCAGCCTCTGACGCAGAGCCCTCATCCGGGTCTTCCCCAGTCTCCAGGACTGGCCCATGCTCTTCCTCAGCCTCATCGCTGTCCGACTCCATCACCAGTTCTGCAGGCTGCCGGCGGACCACAATAGTTACTTGGCTGGGAAATGAAACATCTGCAAGCAAACAACCAAGATCAAGGATTCCACAGTTCAACCCTCAAGTGCATAGATTCTCTTCTATTGGAATTGTTAATTATAGATACTTTGGATGGTGCTTCTGGAGACCTTTGTCCATATGAAAATAGAAAAGAAAGGAGAAAAGGCCGACAGAAGCCAGGAAATTTTGCATGCTGTGGAAGGAAGGGTGAGAGGTAAGAACTACATTAATGGATGCAGTGGATCAGGGGTGGGTTTCAAAATTTTTAGCAACTGGTTCTCTGCCCAGTTGCTGGCTGGGCGTGGCCATGATGGGCGTGGCCTGCTTGGCCTCCTGCACCACGGCAGCGGGGGATGGGCGTTTTCACCTTTCCCAAGCACTGGAGGCTTTCTTCGAGCCTCCGGGAGAGCAAAAACGGCCTCCCTTGGGCTTAGGAGGCCCTCCGGAGGCCGGAGGTGAGCCCATTTCCAGACTTCAGGAAATTCTGAGAGGCCCATTGTTCGCCTTCCCAGAGCCTCCATGTTGGTGCTGCACTTACCTGGCATCCAAAATGAGCCACGTGGAGACTCCTGGGAGGGGCGGAAAGGGGTGGGTGTGGCCAGCCAGTCCTTGCAACTACCGGTTTGGTGAACCAGATGTAAGATTAGTATCTGGTTCGCCCAAACTTGTCCGAATTGGCTGAATCCCACCCCTGCAGTGGATATTCTTGCAAGCTGGGAAGCACTGGAGAGAATATTAAAATTGAGTCCCAAACACATTGAGGTTGGTGTTTCTCCAGAAATGCTCCAGTTTTGTCAGTTTCTACATCAGCTATGGATGGCCTCACACTCCCCAGTTACTTAAAAGTCTGTAGAGATTCTCAGTCCTCCAGTTCATGGTTGTCCCAAAGGTGCTTTTTCAGGAGGCAACTGGACTTCCTTGGTTTTTTCTTGTTGTTGTTTTTCTTTGAAGACATTTCACTTCTCATCCAAGAAGCTTCTTTAACTTTGACAGTATTCCTTGCAGACAGACAACTGGTCATTCGCATCCTTTTAGAGGGTCGTTGAGGCCACTTGGAGGTTTGCCTGTGTCCTCAGGGTCACCTGAGTAGTGCTCCTGGTTCCTGTAGTTGCAACGTTTTTCTCTGGAAATCCATTCCTACTCCCACACCATTCCAAGGGTGTTCGTCCCAAATTGTATAGCTATTAGGATGCAAATGACCATCTGCCTGCAAGGAATATCAATCCTTCCATTCCCCACTGTCCTGTCAGAGCTGAAGAAGCTTCTTGGATCAGAAGTGAAACGTCTTCAAAGAAAAACCAAGAAAGTCCAGTTGCCTTCTGAAAAAGCACTTTTGGGATACCCATGTTGTGTCTGTGCCCCCCGAGCTGGGCCCCCTGCCAGAAAGTGACTTGGAAAGTGAGGGGGAAGGGCGGTCAGGACTTACCTCGGGAGCACCGGCTTCCCTGGCTCAGCTCCAGGAGCCAGAAGCAGGCCAGGTGGAAGAGATAACGAGGCCTCCATCCCCTGACTCTTCTCCCCCCAGGCCACGCCTCCAGACCCAGCTGATGGCAATCAGGCCTGGCTGGACCCTAGATTTTGTAGGCAGGAGAGGTGGGAACAACAGAAGCAGGGGTGGGGCAGGCCTAGGAAGTGCTGAGTCATGAAGCCACAAGTCAATTAAATTTTTTTTAAAAAGGAAATTGTTTCAGTATCGGACAAAAACCCCCACCGCCCACCATGAAAGCTGGAACGCCCACTAGTGGGCGGTAGGGACCAGGTTGACTACCACTGGACTAAAGCAAGGCTGTCAAACTCTCGGCCCACGGGCCGGATGTGTCAAATATTGACCATGCCCACGCCCGGTTTAGCGAACGGGGAGAAAGTTCCAATATGTCACGTGACGCCACCGTGATGACATGAGTTTGACACCCCTGGTCTAAAGTCACCCAGGCAACTTTCATGCCTAAGGTGAGATTAGAACTCATTGCCTCCTGATGATTGGTCCAATGTCACTCAACTAGTTTTCAGCCCTGAGACAGGACTAGAACTCACTGTCTCCAAACAGAGGTGGGCTGCTGGGAGTTTGCAGGGGTTCGGGAGAGCCTCTACCTAAGATTCTGTGAATTTGGAGAACCCCCAAATCCCACGCCTGGCTGGCCCCACCCACCCCACCCTGCCCCTCCCAGGAGTCCGTTTTCGATGCAGGTAAGTACAGGGCCTGCAAGGAGGCTCGGGGAGGGTGAAAAATGGGCCTACCGACAGTTTGGGAAGTCCATATACGGGCCCCGAGGCTGGAGGAAAGCGTCCAGAGGCCAGGAAGGGCAAGTTAGGGTTAGGGCTAGGCCACACCCACCATGGCCACACCCACCCAGCAACTGGGTAGAGAATCCCTTGCTAACATTCTTTTTTTTCCATAAAAAAGTTTTATTTTTACAATCATATCAAACAGCTCATCCAATGTACAGTTATATACAATTAGTCAGGCTTGCCCAGTCACCACCACCCCTTTTTAACATTCTTCCCTCTTCTACCTTCTTTTACTTTCCAGACCTTCCTCTCCTTCTCTTATCTACATCCTCTCCTCCCTCCACCCTCTACCTTCCTTCTCCCTCTTCTACCCCTCTTCCTTCCTCTTCCCCTCTTTCCTACCTCCTACTCTCTCCTCTTTTCTCCCTCCCCACCATTCTAAAATGGTAACTGGGCAGACCCGACCCTACATTAATTATATTTATACATCTTCAATAATCCCTGTACATTAACCATCACTCCATCTCTACCCTCAACCCCCCCAATTCCCCTCCCCTTTACCCCACACCCCGTACCCCGACTTCCCAGAACAAAATGCAGGTTATCAAAACTAACAATCATAATCCAAAATAATTCCTAAATTATAATCTCTAGTCAGTCCACACATAATCACACTCTCAATTCCCCTCTCCTTCAGAAATAAATGCTACCATTTTTGAAGCCCACCCCTGCTCCTAGTGCTGGGGTCTGCAAACTTGGCTCTTTTAAGACTTGTGGACTTCAGCTCCCAGAGTTCCTCCGCCAGTAAGGTTTGGCACTTAGATAAGAAAAAACAAATGCATAGGTTTTTAGATGCTACCTGGCTCAATAGGAATAACTGTGAGAGGGATCTTGGAGTCCTAGTAGAAAACTACTTAAATATGAGGTAGCTGTGTGCGGCAGCTGCCAAAAACGCCAACACAATTCTAGGCGGCATAAACAGAGGAATAGAATCAAGATCACGTGAAGTGTTGATACCACTTTATAATGCCTTGGTAAGGCTACACTTGGAATAATGCATCCAGTTTTGGTCGCCACGATGTAAAAAAGATGCTGAGACGCTAGAAAGAGTGCAGAGAAGAGCAACAAAGATGATTAGGGGACTGGAGGATAAACCACACAAAGAATGGTTGCAGGAATTGGGTTACGTCTAATCCAGGAGTCTGCAAACTTGGCTCTTTTAAAACTTGTGGAGCTTTGCTGGCTGAGGAACTCTCGGAGTTGAAGTCCACAAGTCTTAAAAGACCCAGGTTTGCAGACCCCTGTCCTAGTGATCGGCCCAAAAGCCTCCCAACTGGCTTTCATGCCTAAGATGTGACTAGAACTCACAGTCACCTTGTTTCTAACTGGTGCCTTAAACACTAGACCAGGCTGGCTTCTGTCTCCAGTATCTTCTGCCTGGTTTTGGAGCCGAAGTCCTATTTGCTGGCATGTTGTTGTTATATATACACTCTATTTTGATTTTAATGCATGTTTTAACTTTTGTTGTAGCTTTTAATTGCTTCATACACCATGGGATTTACATCGATTGCTAGGAATGAGGTGTTTTATCCATTTGGGAATCTCCCAGCTTTGGGGCATAAGGGAATTTAAGGCAAGCAAGCCACTATTAAATAAATAAATGGCCATCTCTTAATTGCCTTACAAAGAGAACAATAGCCAACTTTATAAGGAAGGTGGAGCTGCCGGTATTCCAACACGGCTTCTTAATTAGGACTTTAAGGGCTCAGTTTCCCCCGCGGAGAAATTCATACTTGGATATAATCACCTTCCACATTCCTTGACGAGAAAGAGCTCCTTGATTTCCCCGATCCCTGCAGAGCTAATTTGTATTATTGGGAGAATCTCCAGCTAATCCTGAATCAACACTCCTATTCCCTCCATTATTAAGCAGATAATAGCAGTCACTTGGGGGGCGTTTTTTACCACCTCCAGAAGATAAATTGTGGCTTGGGGTTCCAAGGATGTACTTTGCAGCTGCTTGCCGCTCTACATATGGGGTTCCAAGGAGATTTGCTGAGCGTGCAGGATTTAATGGCAAGAAAAGGAAGTTGGGTGGAGATCTGGGTTTTCGCAAGGGAAGTAGAGCAGAGGTACGGGACTCAGAAAATGAAACCTAAGTTAGTTTCTGGGGCTGTTCTGTTAACCAGCTAGGAGACTATTAAGAGCTTTTGTAAGTTGTAGGGAGGCCTTCCCCCAGGTTAAAATATTCTTTATTCTTAATATTAAAAAGAGGCAGGAAAAAATATTTCCCCTAAAGAAGAAAAGGAGGAGGAGGAGGAAGAGGAGGAGGAAGAGGAGGAGGACGAAGGAGGAGGAGGAGGAAGAAGAGGAGGAGGAGGAGAAGGAAGAAGAAGGAGGAGGATGACGATGACTATGAGATCCTTACTGCTTTCTGAAATAGAGGAGGAGGAGGAGGAGGAGGAAGAAGAGAAGGAGGAGGAGGAGGAAGAAGAGAAGGAGGAGGAGGAGGAGGAGGAAGAGGAGGAGGAGGAGGAGAAGGAAGAAGAAGGAAGAGGAGGAGGATGACTATGAGATCCTTGATGCTCTCCAAAATGGAGGAGGAGGAGGAGGAGGAGGAGGAGGAGGAGGAAGAAGAAGAAGAGGAGAAGGAGGTGGGAAGAGGAGCAGGAGGAGGAGGAAGAAGAGGAGGAGGAGGAGAGAGGAAGAGGAGGAGGAAGAGGAGGAGGAGGAGGAAGAAGAGGAGGAGGAGAAGGAGAAGGAAGAAGAAGGAAGAGGAGGAGGAGAAGGATGACTATGAGATCCTTGATGCTCTCCAAAATGGAGGAGGAGGAGGAAGAGGAGGAGGAGAGAGGAAGAGGAGGAGGAGGAGGAGGAGGAGGAAGAAGAAGAAGAGGAGGAGGAGGAGGAGGGAGGAAGAGGAGGAGGAAGAGGAGGAGGAGGAGAAAGAAGAGGAGGAGGAGAAGGAGAAGGAAGAAGAAGGAAGAGGAGGAGGATGACGATGACTATGAGATCCTTGATGCTCTCCGGGTGGTGGAGAGATTTCATTCCTACAACCTAATCAAGGAACCACCAAGAGGACTTTCACCAACAGTGATAAGTCAAGCTGCTTGTCATGACTGGAAGCCATATTACCTTTGGGCCTTCAGGGTCTAGGCCTGCCACAATCCCACCGTGGGAAGTTGGGAGGGGGGACTGCAAGAGTGAGATAGAGTTAGCCATAACAAGCTTCTCTATAGAAGTTCAAGGCTGTGCAAGGAAAGAAAGTGGAGGATGTCCTCTGTTCAAGAAAGAACTGATTGCAGCTGTGGTGGACATGTGGGATATGTGGCCAAGGTCTTGAACTTTCCTTTGGGTGAGGAAAACCCGGAAGCTCTCGGATTCGGATTTTTCCAGATGTGCCAATATGACATCTCTAATAAAAGTTAGCTGTGAGGAACTTCTAGCCTCTGAGTTTGAATGCGTTGGGGGTGTTACTTGGAACCCTGACACTGCTTATACATAAGAAGAGAGTAAAATCCATTCCTTTGTAACACTGATGATGCTACCTACCATGTTTTCCCCAAAATAAGACCGGGGGAATAAGACAATTGAGTGTGTCCAGAAATATTTTACAAGAAGAGTTCTCCACTCCTCTGACCACAACAAAATACCTTATGCTACCAGACTTGAAATCCTGGGTTTAGAAAATTTAGCACTACGCCGCCTTCGGCATGACCTGAGTATAACTCATAAAATCATCTGCTACAATGTCCTTCCTGTCAAAGACTACTTCAGCTTCAATCGCAACAATACACGAGCACACAATAGATTTAAGCTTAATGTGAACCATTCCAACATTGACTGAGAGAAAATATGACTTCAGTAACAGAGTTGTTAATGCCTGGAATGCACTACCTGACTCTGTGGTCTCTTCCCCAAATCCCCAAAGCTTTAACCAAAGACTGTAGACCTCACCCCATTCCTAAGAAGTGTCGTGTCCCCCTCCCCCTCCGACGACCGGGTCTGGGAAGTCCATATCAAGCGTGGCCACGGAACCTCTGCAGCTTTGCCAAATTCCTTTCAGATTTCTCAGGGCAGGCAGGAATCCAAGTTGTGACTTCAGCAAATGAAAGGAGACTTTGCTTGACTCAGTTGCTTGACTCAAGCTGATCCTTTATATAGGCTGTGGAGTGTGGCTCCATGACTCAACACTTATCCAGGCCTGCCCCTCCCTTCCTTCTGCTGACGTCGCCTCTCAGATCTCCAGAAGTGAGGATCCTCCCACTTTAGATTGTCTTCTGCTGTTTGAGAACGGGAGGGGTCAGAAGGAGCAGGCCCAGGCAATTCCAATCCGTGGCTGACTGCCTCTGATGGCTGCGTGTGAGTGAGGTTTGTTTGTTCATTCCTGACATCCCCTCCAGGCATGGGGCCAGGGCTGGGGGCTGGAGGCATGCCAGGCCATTCCTCTTCATTATCAGACTCTGAATCTGATAGCAGGCCCGGCAGGAGATGGGAGGGGCCCAGCTGAGGAGAGGAGGGAGGAGGAGGCACCACAAGAGGTCTGTAAGGGAAGTGCATAAGAGCACCAGCGTGCCTACCGTTCCTGTCCTAATGTTCCCTTTGATTGTATCCAATTCGTATGGTTTTTTCATGCTTATGCTTATATATAGTGTTGTGTTTGACAAATAAATAAATAAAATAAATATATTTTATTTTTGCTCCAAAAGATACATTATGGCTTCTGTTCTGGTTAGGTCTTATTTGTGGGGTACTTCTCGGCCAGGCCCGTGCAGATACACAAAAAAGCCAGGATCCAATCATGCTTTTGGTGATGCAGGGCTTTATTGCCACTTGAAGCCCAGGCCTCAGCAATGCAGTGCCTTTTAAGTAACTTGATCCAACACCCACCCCCCAAGCAAGCTACCTGGTACCCTAAACCCTCCCTTTCTCAGCTGTTCAGCGGATTTCAAACAGCCCGCCCGGTACAGTTCTCTAATTCGTGTCGGGCCACCATGACATCATCCGCCATTCACCCAGAAGCCAGGATTGTCACCTTGCTGTAGCCACCCAGGCTGTCCTTCCACCACTGTTCCATGCTTTGCCGGTTGTTTCGGCCGTTGTTTCGCTCACTCCCCCCCAGGTATGCTGAGCCCTGGACTGGGGTTCAATAGGACCAAATGCCTCTGTCTGGTGATGATCTTAACTGGGGTTTATTTTTGGAGTAGGGCTTATATTATGAGCATTCTGAAAAAAAATCATGCTAGGGCTTATTTTCCAGGTGGGTCTTATTTTCTGGGAAACAGGATACTTTGTTACAGGAGTGAAATGTAAAATTTGTTACTATTGGTTCTGTGGGCATGGCTTGGTTGGGGGTTAATGTGACTGGGTGGGCATGGCCAACTTTTTTTTAAAACTTTTAAAAGCATTTTTTCTACAAGCTCTTCGGCCAAAGAGGTTGTAAAAACATGCTTTTAAAAGCCTCTGATGATCAGGCAACTCAGCTGGGATCGCCAGAGGGGCCTTTTAAAAGCATTTTTTCTACAACCTCTTTGGTCGAAGAGGTTGTAGAAAAAAATGCTTTTAAAGGGTTCTGACGATCCCAGCTGAGTGGCCTGATCGCCAGAACCCGTTAAAAGCATTTCTTTAACAACCTCTTCGGTGAAAGAGATTGTAGAAAAAATGCTTTTAAAAGGTTCTTATGATCCCAGCTGAGCTGCACGATCATCAGAAGTTTTTGTTGTTGTTGTTTTTTACTTTTAAAAACATTTTTTCTTCGGCAAGAAAAGTTCCGGAAGTCTGGAAATGGGCCCATTTCCAGCCTCCAAAGGCCACCGGAAAACAGAGGTGGCTGTTTTCTCCCTCCCAGAGTCTCAAGGAAAGCCTCCAGAACCTGAGGAGGGTGAAAAACGGGCCTACTGGAAGTACCAGAAGTCCAGAAACGGGCAGTTTCCGGCCTCCGGAGAACCTCCAGAGGATCTCTGGAGCCAAGGGTATGCCGTTTTTGCCCTCCCAGAGGTTTGAGGAAAGCCTCCAGAGACGGGGGAGGGTGAAAACAGACCTACCAGAAGTTTCTGGCCTCCAGAGCTTGGGGGAGGCTGTTTTTGCCCTCCCGGGGGCTCAAGGAAAGCCTCTGGAACCTGGGGAGGGCAAAAATGCCCCCTCTGCCATGGTGGAGGCTGAGTAGGCCACACCCATCATGGCCACACTCACCCAGCAAACAGGCAGAGAACCGGTTGCTAAAATTTTTGAATCCCACCCCTGTCTGTGCCCCCACACACACGCGTGCAAGGCCAGAGAGCCACATCATGACACCTATGTAGGTTTTAGCTCACAAGAAGTACGTGATTGAATTTCTAAGCTGACGTTGCAAAGTGAATTGGGAAGTCGGCGTGAATGCAACTGGATGCCTCCAGACTAATTTCACAGTTCAAAAGGGCCGTGGGGGCTTATGCAGAAATCCAATTTACCTTTATCGTTTGGATTGCTGGATTAAACACCTTGAATTGGGGCCAATCCACCCAGCCTGCCCAGGAACAGAAACGGGAGCCCGATCGGAAAATGGAACAAGTTTATCTCATGGTGGATTTGATTCCAATGTGCACTTTTTCTTGGTTACTTCGCTTGATCCTCACCCCTATCCTGCTCCAGTGTTCCAAGAACATATTGAAAAATGCATCCATTCTGTGTGTCTTCAGCTTTGCTTTCTGAGTATCAGTTCATGGTGGCTACAGTCCATGAAGTGATGGGAAATCTGTTAAGGAAGAGGAGAGCAGAGCAGAGCAGAGGAGAGGAGAGGAGAGGAGAGGAGAGGAGAGGAGAGGAGAGGAGAGGAGAGGAGAGAAAAGGAAAGGAAAGGAAAGGAAAGGAAAGGAAAGGAAGAATGGGAAGGGAGAGGGAGAGAGGAGGACAGGGGAGGGAAGGAGAGGAGAGGAGAGGAGAGGAGAGGAAAGGAAGGAAAGGAAAGGAAAGGAAAGGAAAGGAAAGGAAAGGAAAGGAAAGGAAAGGAAAGGAAAGGAAAGGAAAGGAAAGGAAAGGAAAGGGAAAAGAAAGAATGGTAAGGGTGAGGGAGAGGGGAGTGGAAGGAAGGAGAGGAGAGGAGAGGAAAGGAAAGGAAAGGAAAGAAAGAGAAGAGAAGAGAAAAGAAAAGAAGAGAAGAGAAGAGAAAAGAAAAGAGAAAAGAAAAGAAAAGAAAGAATGGGAAGGGAGAGGGAGAGGGAGAGGGAGAGGGAGAGGGAGAGGGGAGGAGAGGGGAGGAGAAGAGAAGAGAAGAGAGGAAAGGAAAGAAAGGAAAGAGGGAAGGGAGTAACTAGATGAAGAAGGAGAGGGGAGGGAAAAAGGAAGGTGTTAGGTTCGAGCAATGAAGAGGCAGGAGACCAGTGAGTGGCAACAGCTCTTTAGTTTATTGTGACCCCAGCAAACACAACCGGCAAAAACCCCTCTTTAAATACTCTTTTGGTGGAGGCTTCAACCAATCAGCAACGTGCAATTTTCCCACCCAAAATTCCCTCTCAAAGTTCAAAATACATTACACTCCTTCCCTCCCAGAACGCTTTGTACCTCTATTTACATAATATTTACATGCTATTTCTCTACGTAGTCACGCAGGTAGACAGGGCGTCTCCTAACTCTTTCTGACCTGCGCAGTTCATTCTCGGGGAGAGAGTCGAGCTGGTCGGAGGGACTGTTTGTTCCTCCCAGCTCCTCCTCTAGGCCATCCGGCCCTGGATTATTGGCTGAGTCATTCCTGTTGCTTTCAGGAGGAACCGGTTGGCATCGCTGGACTTCATCGGAATCAGATAAGTCCTCCGCTCGCCTCGGGTTTGAGTCAGCTGCAGATTCAAACAATTGGTAGTCAGGGCCTGGTTGTTTGGTTTCTAGTTTTTTTGGTATACGTTTTCTTAACTGGTCTATGTGGCGTTTCCGTACCCGGCCGTCCTCCATGTCTACTATGTATGATTTGGGTCCGGTTATGCCCAGAATTTCCCCCTTTAACCATGTTGGGCCCTCGCTATAGTTGTGTGCCCATACTGGGTCACCCACTGTCATTTCCCTGGTTTTTCCTTGAATACCCTTGTACCCGTCTGGGGTATAAGTTGGGTTTAGTCGGTCTATCGGGCACCTGAGTTTCCTGCCCATTAAGAGTTCCGCTGACTATGGTGATCGGCAGGGTCTTTGTGAATTGTCCATATTTGACTTGGACGGATGTGGCTCTAACAGGGATCCGATTCCTGGTAGTCCTGCACTCTCAGCTTCTGGGTTTGTAGCTGACGTTTAGCGATCGCTGGCAAGTCTCTCACGATGGTGTCCCAGGACATAATTGTGATTGAACCCAGTGTCTACTTCCATGGGGCACTGCACCCTTCAATGTAGACTTGGGTAAATATTTTCTTCTCTAGTCGTGTCGATGTGGCCCACTCTCACAGTGGTCTGGTTTAACTTCACGCCTTTTTTAAATGGACCAATCCTGGCCGCTGCTGCTCCTGCGCTCTGATTGGTTGGTTTGAATTTTTGGCGGGAAGGTTGGGGGGCTCGGCAGGCCCGAGCTATGTGTCCTTTTTTCTCACACCGCCGACAAACCGCGTCCTTGAATCTGCAGTTTTGCCATTGATGTTGCCCCCCACAGCTCACACATTTGTCGCGGTCATCTCTCTCCAGCCTCCCAGTGTGGAACACCTCTTCGTCTTCCTCACCTTCCGATTCGGCCTGGACTTCCTCACTGGGGACCGGTGTAGTCTTTGTCCCGCACCCCGCGCTGCTTGGCTTTTGCAAGGTCTCCGCCGCCTTGGTGGACATCTCATGAGCTCTGGCTTCATCCAGGGCTATCGCTAGAGTCAGGTTGCTTTTAGACAGCAGCCGCCTTTGTAGTCTGATGTCCCTGACCCCACAAATGAGTTGTTCAAGTAGGGAATCCTCCAAATCTCTGTACTCGCAGTGGTTTGCGGCTTTCCTCAATGCGGCCATGTACACACTTATTGATTCGCCTTTTCGCTGTACAAGTTGCCTCAATTCAAATCGTTGGATGAACTTTGAGGGTACCGGTGCGTAGTGCGCTCGAAGTGTTGTTTGTAGTGTCTGCCACGGTACCGATTGTACCGGCGTTGGCTCTGAGAGTGACTCCGCCGTATCGAAGACCTCTGGACCGCAGTGGCTCAGGAAGTATGCTCGCTTCCGATTGTCTGAGACTCCCTGAAGTTCGTTGGCTTCGAGGAAACACTGGCGCATGTACGACCCCCATTTCTCCTTGGCTGGGTCGAATGGCGCTGGCGGCGTGTAGCTGGACATCGCTATTCTCCGCCTTCGAAAACTGGCTGGGTTTTTTGAATTCCTGGTTCCTTCAGCTCTTTATTTCAATCTCACTGCCTCAACATCCCACCCTCGTCGCCAATGTTAGGTTCGGGCAATGAAGAGGCAGGAGACCAGTGAGTGGCAACAGCTCTTTAGTTTATTGTGACCCCAGCAAACACTACCGGCAAAAACCCCTCTTTAACTACTCTTTTGGTGGAGGCTTCAACCAATCAGCAACGTGCAATTTTCCCGCCCAAAATTCCCTCAAAAAGTTCAAAATACATTACAGAAGGAAAGGAAAGGAAAGGAAAGGAAAGGAAAGGAAAGGAAAGGAAAGGAAAGGAAAGGAAAGGAAAGGAAAGGAAAGGAAAGGAAAGGAAAGGAAAGGAAAGGAAAGGATGATCTTGGGCCAATCACTCTCTGTCAGCCCTAGGAAAGAGGCAATGGCAAACTATAAGCTAAGAAAACTGCAGGGACATGTGCAGGAATCCACAGTGACTCAAAGCGATTTTTTTAAAAAAAAGAAATTGCATTTAATAGTTCCACGTGCAACCCAATTCTACCATGTGTGCCCAAGGCCATTGGATATAAGATTGTTTGAAAAGATGGTGATGATGATGATTTAACTATATGAGAAAATGAAAGATAAGACATTCATACTGATTTGCAGTTCAGATACTTTGGTTTCATTTGGTGAATCTGTAAGAAAATGAAATGACCTTCCTCGTCCCTTCCTTAAGCCTCTCAATAATATCAAAATATATCATAGCAATAGAAACAGCACTTCATATGCCTTCATAGTGTATAAAGTTAGCACCTACCCCTCTCCTAGAAGAATGAAATATTTTAGGAACTATTAAAAAAAGCAGAATATTATACCTCCCTGGATGAAAAAAAAAGGAGACATGTTAATAGCCCCAGAAAGACTGGGCCAACCTATCTACAAAACAAAAGGCCTCCAACTCCAGGGTGATGAGATTAAGATATGACCCACCAGGACATCAGAGAATTAATTAGCAGCAGAGCTCACTATGTGGCACCGGGCGATATTACATTACCCAGCACAGTTCAACCAGACTTATCTCAGACAAACTCCTAGGATTTGCACATGACCCTCACAGCAGCCAATAGGATATATGCCCTTGCCACAGGAACAGAAAGCTCCAGGGCAAGGCCCAAGAGAGGGTCTAAATATATATGTCTCTCTACTCCATGTGGTCAGCTACCCAGAATCACATGTGCTTGGTAGTTCTGCTTCACCATTAAACCATCTTTCCAAGCAGTCTCCATGTGTCCAGTGTCTTTCTCCCCACTTGGAACTGAATCCAGATGGACATTTCTTCCAACAATAGGTAGCAATAGCAATTGCAATTAGACTTATATGCCGCTTCACGGAGCTTTACAGCCCTCTCTAAGTGGTTTACAGAGTCAGTATATTGCCCACAACAATCTGGGTCCCCACCTCAGAAAGGATGGAAGGCTGAGTCAATCTTCAGCTAGTCAGCATCAAACTCCTGACTGTAGGGAGAGTCAGCCTGCAATACTGCATTCTAACCACAGAAAGAAGGAAAGAAGGAAGGACAAGCAATAGCACTTAGACTTATATACCACTTATTATTATTATTATTATTATTATTATTATTATTATTATTATTATTATTATTATTATTATTATTATTATTTCAATTTTATACGCCTTCTCCCGAAGGACTCAGGCGGTGTACAGCCAAGATAAAACAAAGCGGTACAATATACAATTAAAATACAAATTAAAAACTTATTATATAGTTGGCCTAAAACTTTAAAATATGTAAAACTAAAAACCCCTTAAAATTAATAATAGAAATTTAAAACCAATAAAATTCGCCAGCCCGTGAATAAATAGATGTGTTTTCAATTATGGAAGTCCGAAGGTCAGGTATTTGGCGTAAACCGGGGAAGTTCGTTCCAGAGGGTGGGAGCCCCCACAGAGAAAGATCTTCCCCTGGGGGCCGCCAGCCGACATTGCTTGGCGGACGGCACCCGGAGAAGCCCCTCTCTGTGAGAGCGTACGGGTCGGTGGGAGGCATGAGGTAACAGCAGGCGGTCCCGTAAGTACCCAGGCCCTAAGCCACAGAGCTTTACAGCCCTCTCTAAGCGGTTTACAGAGTCAGCCGCTGGCCCCCAACAATCTGGGTCCTCATTTTACCCACCTTAGAAGGATGGAAGGCTGAGTCAACTTTGAGCCAGTCAGGATCGAACTGGCTGCAGTCAGCAGAATTACCCTGTAATATTGCATTCTAACCACTGCACCACCACAGCTCATAATATTCAAGACTTTTTCAAGATGGCTTCCTTTAAATGCATGTTACTCAGGAGCTGTGATTTTAATCTGTTTAAGGAGCTTATTAATCAAAGTCTCATTTTTAAACTTGAGTTTCAACTTGCTAAAGTCATTCGTCAGGAAGCACATGGACCACACCGTATTAAATGTGCAGAATGGCCATCTGGTTCTATTAATCATCAGTGGGTGGGTTCAAGAAAAGTACTTTGTTTGAGGGACACACACCCCCACGGCTTCTCCTCTTTGAAACTTGCTCCCCTCCTTGGACCTGCTACCTGTAGGAACAAGTCCCTGCGGGTCTGTTGTTAAGGTTTTTCCGAAGTGGTTTGCCATTGCCACCAGACAATCGCTTAAACTAATCAAAGAGACTAATCAAAGAGAGAAGCAACCTGGAATTAAGGAGAAACGTCCTAACAGTGAGGACGATTAACCAGCGGAACTGCTGGACTCCAGAAGTTGTTGATGTTTCATCACTGGAGGTTTTTAAGAAGAGGCTGGACAGCCACTTGTCTGAAATGGTATAGAGTCTCCTGTTTGAGCAGGGAATTGGTCTAGAAGACCTCCAAGGTACCTTCCAGCTCCTATTCTATTCTATTCTATTCTATTCTATTCTATTCTATTCTATTCTATTCTATTCTATTCTATTCTATTCTATTCTATTCTATTCCATATTTCCCTTCCCTTCCATTGCATTGCAGTCCATTCTTTCCATTCCATTCCATTCCATTCCTTATTTCCCTTCCCTTCCCTTCCCCTCCACTCCACTCCACTCTACTCCACTCCATTCCATTCCATTCTATTCCATTCCATATTTCCCTTCCCTTCCACTCCACTCCATTCCATTCCATTCCATTCCATTCCTTATTTCCCTTCCCTTCCCTTCCACTCCACTCCACTCCACTCCATTCCATTCCATTCCATTCCATTCCATTCCATTCCATTCTATTCCATATTTCCCTTCCCTTCCACTCCACTCCACTCCATTCCATTCCATTCCATATTTCCCTTCCCTTCCCTTCCACCCCACTCCACTCCACTCCACTCCACTCCATTCCATTCCATTCCATTCCATTCCATTCCATTCTATTCCATATTTCCCTTCCCTTCCACTCCACTCCACTCCATTTCATTCCATTCCATTCCATATTTCCCTTCCCTTCCCTTCCCTTCCACTCCACTCCACTCCACTCCACTCCACTCCATTCCATTCCATTCTATTCCATTCCATATTTCCCTTCCCTTCCACTCCACTCCATTCCATTCCATTCCATTCCATTCCATTCCATTCCATTCCATTCTATTCCATATTTCCCTTCCCTTCCCTTCCACTCCACTCCACTCCACTCCACTCCATTCCACTCCATTCCATTCCATTCCATTCCATTCCATTCCATTCCATATTTCCCTTCCCTTCCACTCCACTCCACTCCACTCCATTCCATTCCATTCCATTCCATTCCATTCCATTCCATTCCATTCCATTCTATTCTATTCTATTCTATTCTATTCTATTCTATTCTATTCTATTCTAAAATGAGCCAACAGTATGGGGCAGCGACCAAAAAAACCCAATGCATTCCTGGGCTGTATTAACACGATCATGTGAAGTTCTAGTACCGCTTTACAAAGGCTTAGTAAGACCACACTTGGAATACTGCATCAGGTTGTGGTTACCACGATACAAAAAAAAAAGATGCGGAGACTCTGGGAAGAGTGCAGAGAAGAGCAACAGAAATAATTAGCAGGCTGGAGGCTAAAACATACGAAGAACGGTTGCAGGAACTGGGTAGGTCTAGTCTAATGAAAAGAAGGACTATTTATTTATTTATTTATTTATTTATTTATTTATTTATTTATTTATTTTGTCACAACAATATATGTAGGAATCATACAAAAGATTATATAGTATATAAACATATATGAGTAAATATAAGGAGGTATAAGCATATATATAGGAAGAAGAAAAGAAAAACAATAGGACAGGAACAGTAGGCACGTTTGTGCACTTATGCACGCCCCTTATGGTCCTCTTAGGAATGGGGTGAAGTCAATAGTAGAAAGTTTTTGGTTAAAGCTTTTAGGATTATGGGAAGAGACCACAGGGTCAGGTAAAGTGTTCCAAGCACTGATGATTCTGTTACAGAAGTCATATTTTCTGCAATCTAGATTAAAGCGGTTGACATTAAGTTTAAATCTATTAGTTGCTCTAGTATTATTGCAATTAAAGCTGAAGTAGTCTTTAACCGGAAGGACATTACAATAGATGATTCTGTGAGTTAAGCTTAGGTCTTGTCGAAGGCGACAGAGTTCCAAGTTTTTTAAGCCTAGGATTTCAAGTCTGGTGGGATAGGATATTCTATTGTTTTCAGAGGAATGGAGACCTCTTCCTGTAAAATATTTCTAGACACGTTCAATTGTATTGATGTCAGAGATGTGGTGAAGGTTCCAGACAGGTGAGCTGTATTCTAGAATTGGTTTAGCAAATGTTTTATATGCTCTGGTTAATAGTGTGGTGTTTTTGGAAAAGAAACTGTGCAAGATTAGGTTTACAACTCTTAGAGCTTTTTTTGCTATGTAATTGCAGTGGGCTTTGGCACTTAGATCATTTGACATGAAAACTCCAAGGTCTTTAATGGGATGGGGGTCATCTGTAAGGTAATGTCCATCTAGTGTGTACTTAGTTTTTGGGTTCTTTTTTCCTATATGTAAGACTGAGCATTTGCTGGTTGAAATTTGGAGCTGCCAATTTTTAGACCAAGCGGTTAGATGATCAAGGTCGTTTTGAATGATAGAAGTATTGTCTGTGATGTTAAATAGTTTGACATCATCAGCAAAGGGACTAGGGGAGACATGATAGCAACCTTCCAATATTTGTGGGGCTCCTACAAAGACGAGGGGGATCGAACTATTTTCCAAAGCTCCTGAAAGCAGGACAAGAAACAATAGAGGGAAACTAACCAAGGAGAGAAGCAACCTAGAACTAAGGAGAAATTTCCTAATGGTGAGAGCTATTAACCAACGGAATAATTTGCCTGCAGAAGTTTTGGGTGCTCCGTCAGTGAAGGCTTTCAGAAAGAGACTGGACAACCATTTGTCTGGACTGACATAGGTTTCCTGCTGGAGCAGGGGGTTGGACTAGAACAGCGGTCTCCAGCCTTGGTCCCTTTAAGACTTGTGGACTTCAACTCCAAGAGTCCCTCAGCCAGCAAAGCTGGCTGAGGAACTCTGGGAGTTGAAGTCCACAAGTCTTAAAGGGACCAAGGTTGGAGACCCCTGGACTAGAAGACCTCCCAGATCCCTTCCAGTTATTATTATTATTATTTTTATTTTTTGAATTTATATCCCGCCCTTCTCCGAAGACTCAGGGCGGCTTACATTGTGTAAGGCAATAGTCTCATCCATTTGTATATTATATACAAAGTCAACTTGCATTGGCCCCCCCAACAATCTGGGTCCACATTTTACCTACCTTATAAAGAATGGAAGGCTGAGTCAACCTTGGGCCTGGTGGGACTCGAACCTGCAGTAATTGTAATTGCAGGCAGCTGTGTTAATAACAGACTGCATTAGCCTGTTGAGCCACAAGATATGTTCTATGTTTTATGCTCCTTCCTAGGGCTAAGAGAGAGTGAGGGGCCCAAGGACATCCAGCTGGTTTTGTTGCTAAGGCAGGAGTAGAACTCACCGTCTTTCTCTCTCCCCCAGGTTTTTACCTTTAACCACTAGACCACCCTGCCTCTCAAGCTAGGTGTGCAGAAGAAAGAAGGGCAGAGGCCAGAAAAGCGTCGAGGAAGAGTGTGCCAGCCAGAAACCTCTCGCTGGCCCTCTGCCAAACAATTCCGAGCACTAATTGCGAGCTACAAATTGCAAATGCATGCACTAACAAATTGTGTGCTGTAATTTCACAAATGACTAATTGTTATGATAAAGTGTGAATTAATGGGGAAAATAAGTTTGACAGCCCCGTATGAGATTAAGATATATGATGGCTGCAAGATAGTAGCTTCCAATCAACAGTTCCCCTCGGTGGCTGTTGTGTTTCCTTGGAGGCACTCTGTGTTCGGGGATCCTGCCAGATGTCTGGTTAGGCAGCTAGCTGGTGCATCGCTTTCAGAGCTTTTATGTTGGTGGGTTTAAATGTTTCCTGATGGCGACACCATAAATCTCTCTCTTTTTCTCATCACTTTGTAATGTGCCTTAATGTATAAAAATAAGCAGGAGAGTCTGCCTCCGCCGTATCTATCTATCTATCTATCTATCTATCTATCTATCTATCTATCTATCTATCTATCTATCTATCTATCTATCTATCTATCTATCATTGCTCACTCTTTCTCTCTCCTATCTACCTACCATCCATATCTATCTATCTATCTATCTATCTATCTATCTATCTATCTATCTATCTATCTATCTATCTATCTATCTATCTATCTATCTATCTATCTATCTATCTATCTATCTATCTATCTATCTATCTATCTATCTATCTATCTATCATTGCTCACTCTCTCTCTCTCCTATCTACCTATCATCCATATCTATCTATCTATCTATCTATCTATCTATCTATCTATCTATCTATCTATCTATCATCTATCTATATCTATCAATCGATTGATCAATTGCGTGATTGATCGATCTACCTATCTATCTATATCTATCAATCGATTGATTAATTGCGTGATTGATCGATCTACCTATCTACCTACCATCCATATCTATCTATCTATCTATCTATCCATCCATCCATCATCTATCTATCCATCCATCTATCTATCCATCCATCCATCTATCTTATAGTTCCAGTTGATTTTTCTACATACCTGTTTGGTGGTTTTCTTGCAGACATTCCATTACCCAACTAGGGAACATCATCATCGCTATAATTTATCCAGAATGAGCAATAGCAGCTTCCTGGATGACATCACATGGAGATCAGAAGTCAGTTTTGTGCAGTGTTTAAGGTGCTGGCTTAGAAATCAAGAGTCAGTGAGTTCTAGTCCCACATTAAGCATGAAAGCCCACTAGGTGACTTTGGACTAGTCACCAGGAGACAGTGAGTTCTAGTCCCACATTAAGCATGAAAGCCCACTAGGTGACTTTGGACTAGTCACCAGGAGACAGTGAGTTCTAGTCCCACCTTAGGCATGAAAGCCCACTAGGTGACTTTGGGCCAATGACCAGGTGACCATGAATTCTAGTCCCACCTTAGGCATGAAAGCCCACTAGGTGACTTTGGACTAGTCACCAGGAGACAGTGAGTTCTAGTCCCACCTTAGGCATGAAAGCCCACTAGGTGACTTTGGACTAGTCACCAGGAGACAGTGAGTTCTAGTCCCACCTTTGGCATGAAAGTGGCTGGGTGACTTTGGGCCAATCACCAAGAGATGGTGAGTTCTAGTCCCACATTAAGCATGAAAGCCCACTAGGTGACTTTGGACTAGTCACCAGGAGACAGTGAGTTCTAGTCCCACATTAAGCATGAAAGCCCACTAGGTGACTTTGGACTAGTCACCAGGAGACAGTGAGTTCTGGTCCCACCTTAGGCATGAAAGCCCACTAGGTGACTTTGGACTAGTCACCAGGAGACAGTGAGTTCTAGTCCCACCTTAGGCATGAAAGCCAGTGACTTGGGTGACTTTGGGCCAATGACCAGGTGACCATGAATTCTAGTCCCACCTTTGGCATGAAAGTGGCTGGGTGACTTTGGACCAATCACCAGGAGACAGTGAATTCTAGTCCCGCCTTAGACATGAAAGTTGGTTGGGTTACTTTGGGCCAATTACCAGGAGACGGTGAGTTCTAGTCCCCCCATTAGGCATGAAAGCCTGCTGGGTAACTTTGGGCCAATCACCAGGAGACGATGAATTCTAGTCCCATCTTAAGCATGAAAGTTGGTTGGGTGACTTTGAGCCAATTACCAGGAGATGGTGAGTTCTAGTCCTGCCTTAGACATGAAAGTTGGTTGGGTGACTTTGGGCCAATCACCAGGAGACTGTGAATTCTAGTCCCGCCTTAGACATGAAAGTTGGTTCGGTGGCTTTGGGCCAATTAGCAGGAGACGGTGAGTTCTAGTCCCCTCTTAGGCATGAAAGCCTGCTGGGTAACTTTGGGCCAATCACCAGGAGACATGGAGTTCTATTCCCGCCTCAGACATGAAAGTTGGTGGGGTGACTTTGGGCCAATTACCAGGAGACGATGAATTCTAGTCCCATCTTAAGCATGAAAGTTGGTTGGGTGACTTTGAGTCAATTACCAGGAGATGGTGAGTTCTAGTCCTGCCTTAGACATGAAAGCCCACTAGGTGACTTTGGTCCAATAACCAGGAGATGGTGAGTTCTAGTCCCACCTTAGGCATGAAAGCCCACTAGGTGACTTTGGGCCAATCACTCTCTCTCTCTCTCTCTCTCTCTCTCTCTCTCTCTCTCTCTCTCTCTCTCTCTCTCTCCCTCCCTCCCTCCCTTCCTCTCCCTGTGTCTCCATCCATCCATCTATCTTATAGTTCCAGTTGATTTTTTCTACATACCTGTTTGGTGGTTGTTGTTGTTTTTGGCAGTTCCAGAAATTGAACAGTGAACGGCTGGATTGAGAAAATTATGTAACAACTTTAACCTCTGAGGCCAATCCTGATTTGATGAGGGCATGGAGTACTTGGTTCTCTCTGAGTTTGGTGGTTTTCTTGCAGACATTCCATTACCCAACTAGGGAACATCATCATCGCTATAATTTATCCAGAATGAGCAATAGCAGCTTCCTGGATGACATCACATGGAGATCAGAAGTCAGTTTTGTGCAGTGTTTAAGGTGCTGGCTTAGAAATCAAGAGTCAGTGAGTTCTGGTCCCACCTTAGGCATGAAAGCCCACTAGGTGACTTTGGACTAGTCACCAGGAGACAGTAAGTTCTAGTCCCACCTTTGGCATGAAAGTGGCTGGGTGACTTTGGGCCAATCACCAAGAGATGGTGAGTTCTAGTCCCGCCTTAGACATGAAAGTTGGCTGGGTGACTTTGGGCCAATGACCAGGTGACCATGAATTCTAGTCCCACATTAAGCATGAAAGCCAGTGACTTGGGTGACTTTGGTCCAATAACCAGGAGATGGTGAGTTCTAGTCCCACCTTAAACATGAAAGCTGACACAATGAGTATAGGCCAGTGCCTACAGGCTTCCTTCTCAGCCCAATCTACCTCACAAGGTTGTTGTTCTGGGGAAAACAGGAGATGAAGGATTATTGGGCATGTTCACTGCCTTGAGTCACTTATAAAGTAATAAAGGCGGGATAAACATCTAATGAATAAATAAAATGAATGATACTCCTCTGATCCAGTTCTCCTACTACCAAAGGACGGGCGAAGAGACAGGAAAGTTGTGATCACCTTGATGTTCTCGAAACTTTTGTTTTTATATTGTGTGATTTCCTTAAGGGACGAAGAAGATATAATGTTCCAGGTATTCCCAAAATAAAATTCCCAGAAGCCTCATCAGGATGGTCAAGAATCAAAGCAAAAATTGAATTCAGCAACAATTCAGAACGTAAAATAATAGAGTTGGCAGGGACTCCTAGTGGTCTCCTAGTCAAAACTCGCTGCTCGAGCAGGAGACCAGGGATCTCCAACCTTGGCAACTTTGAGAATTGTGGACTTCAACTCCCAGAATTCCTGAGCCAGCAAAACTGAGGGTTGCCCTCGGTTTGGACCGGTTTGCAAGAACCGGGAGTAAAACCAGCGGTCTGTTCACTGACCCGGATGTCATCAGGAATCGTATGTGCGGCCCCATTGCGAACCAGTAGTAAAGATCAGTAGAACTCACCCTTGGTCCACAAGTCTAAAAGTTGCCAAGGTTGGAGATTCCTGCCTTATACCATTTCAGATAAACTTCAAATAAATATGAAAGTTTTTCATTCCTGATATATTGTGATTAGTTGAGATCTTCCACCTTGGCTTAGAAACGGCAAGCTCCAGATTGCTAAAAGCAAAAAAAAAATTATCTGTTAATGCTGTGAATTCAAACTGAGCCTTCCATTTTATAGGATTATCTCATACTCTGTCACTCTATGAGGTAATTTGCCCCGGAGAAGCGAAACCACTTAGAATTCTGCACTGCATAAATTTGTTGTTAATTAATGTCAATTAATTAGCATTAATTTGTTGTTGTTAATGATTGTGTAACATTATAATGAATGTTCACGAAATCTTGGAACAGTTTTTGTCTGTATATATGTGCCTTTGGTTCATTTTGTTTCTTTTCCATTTTTTTTCCCACCACAATACAATTTTGTATAAAACAAATACAACTATTTCATCCAAATTTTTGTTTTGTTTAAATAATCATAGGTTTGTGTCAAAACTGGAAGCTCTTTAGAAGTCATAGAAGGAAGGAAGGAAGGAAGGAAGGAAGGAAGGAAGGAAGGAAGGAAGGAAGGAAGAAAGAAGGGAGAGAGAGAGAGAGAGAGAGAGAGAAAGAAAGAAAGAAAGAAAGACAGACAGACAGACAGACAGACAGACAGACAGACTGTGGAAGGAGGGAAGGAAGGAAGGAGAGAGAGAGAGAAAGAAAGAAGGAAGGAAGGAGAGAGGGAGGGAAGGAAGGAAGGAGAGAGACAGAAGGAAGGAAAGAAGGAAGGAAAGAAGGAAGGAGGGAGGGATGAAGGGAGGAAGGGAGGGAGGGAGGGAGAAAGAGGGCAGAGAAAGAAAAAGAAAGAAGACAAAAGGAAGGAAAGAAGACTAGAAGAAAGAAAGTGTGGAAGGAGGAAAGAAAGGAAAGAGAGAGACGGAAAGAAGAATGGAAGGAAGGAAAGATAGTGAGAAGGAAGGTAGAAAGAAAGAAAAATAAAAATAAAAAGCGTGGAAGAAAGAAAGACAAAGAAAGAAAGATGAAGAAAGAAAGATTGCAGGAAAAAGAAAGACTATGGAAGGAAGGAAGGAAGGAAGGAAGGAAGGAAGGAAGGACCTTCCCTATATGCAATTCCCAGGCTAGATTGTGTCAATTCTTTTAACAGTTAAACAATAAAACCCCAAGCTGGAGTAAGATGACCTTCAATACAGGTTGCACCTTGTTTTACCTTAGGTTGCACTCAAGACATCCATCCATCCATCCCTCAAGATTGCAATTCCGATCCCTTCTCCCTGGATTTTGGGAACACTAATGGTTCTCGGACATGTCTGGCATGAACAACTAGAGGGAAACATGACATCCCTGCTGCCTCCTCCAGCTCTCATCCTCATTCAACATATTACTTGCAGCCAAGAACTCTCCGCCCCTAAATACCAGGAAGGGACACAGCTTCAATAATGGTGAGAGGAAGCAACATTTTAAACCCCCTGTTAAGCCACAGTTTCAATTTGTGGTCCTTTTCCACTCTCGTCTTTCCATCCCTTTTTTGTTTCCTCTTCGAATGAGTCTCACCATTGGTGAAATCCAATTTTTTTTTTTACTACCGGTTCTGTGGGCGTGGCTTTGTGGGCGTGGCAGAGGAAGGATATTGCAAAATCTCCATTCTCTCCCCACTCCCGGGAAAGGATGCTGCAAAATCCCCATTCCCTCCCCACTCCCGGGAAAGGATGCTGCAAAATCTCCATTCCCTCCCACTCCAGGGGAAGGGTGCTGCAAAATCCCCATTCCCTCCTCACTCCAGGGGAAGGATGCTGCAAAATCCCCATTCCCTCCTCACTCCTGGGGGAAGGATATTGCAAAATCTCCATTCCCACCCAAATCTGGGGCCAGCCGGAGGCGGTATTTGTCGGTTCTTTGGACTGCTCAAAATTTCCGCTACCGGTTCTCTAGAACCTGTCAGAACCTGCTGGATTTCACCCCTGAGTCTCTCCTAAGAAGAAATTTCCTGGCAGCGA
The DNA here is from genome assembly GCF_028640845.1 of Ahaetulla prasina. Taxonomy (NCBI): domain Eukaryota; kingdom Metazoa; phylum Chordata; class Lepidosauria; order Squamata; family Colubridae; genus Ahaetulla; species Ahaetulla prasina. The sequence goes on from NC_080541.1 coordinate 5,768,689, forward strand.
GAATGATTAATCAGCGGAACGACTTGCCTCCAGAAGTTGTGGATGCTCCAACACTGGAAAGTTTTTAAAGACAAGATTGGACAACCATTTGTTTGAAATGGCACAGGGTTTCCTGCCTAAGCAGGGGGTTGGACTAGAAGACCTCTGAGGTCCCTGCCAACTCTGTTATTCTACACTTGCCCTGTTGCGATGATGAGGAATCTCTCCGGAAAGTCATTTACTCTGGATTTGCTGCGTAAACCATTGCATTGCACTGCATTCTACAGTTAGTATTTGACTTACGACCACACTTTATGTTGCTAAGTGAGAAATTTGTTAAGTGAGTTTTGCCCTGTTTTATGACCTTTGGTGCCATGGTTGTTAAGTGAATCACTGTAGTTATGAAGTTAATAAGACGGTTATTGACTGCATCTGGCTTCCCCAGTGACTTCCAATGACTCTGGCTTCCCCATTGGCTTGTCAAAAGGTCGCTAAAAGGTCATGCTCTTGTTACCTCTCGCCTGGACTACTGCAATGCTCTCTACATGGGGCTCCCCTTGAAGAGCACCCGGAGACTCCAGTTAGTCCAGAATGCAGCTGCGCGGGTGATAGAGGGAGCTGTTCGGAGCTCCCATATAACACCAATCCTGCGCAGACTGCACTGGCTGCCTGTGGTCTTCCGGATGCACTTCAAGGTGTTGGTTACCACTTTTAAAGCACTCCATGGCTTAGGACCGGGTTGCTTACGGGACCGCCTACTGCCACCATTTGCCTCCCACCGACCCGTGCGCTCTCACAGAGAGGGACTCCTTAGGGTGCCGTCAGCCAAGCAATGTCAGCTGGCGGCCCCCAGGGGAAGGGCCTTCTCTGTGGGGGCTCCCACCCTGTGGAACGAACTTCCCCCTGGACTTCGACAACTTCCTGACCTTCGGACCTTTCGCCGCGAGCTTAAGACGTACCTATTTTTCCGCGCGGGACTGGCATAGAATTTTAGGGGGTTTTATGGGTTTTTAATTTTTAATTAGTTTTTTGGGATTTTAAATGCATTTTAAATTCGGGCCAATTTCTTTTTTTTATTGAAAGAGTTTTAAAAAACAAAAATAAATTCCCCCTTTTTTCCCCCTCCCTCCCAAAAAACCCTTCCCCTCCTCCCCGGCTTCCCGGTCAATCACAAGGTATTGTTATACATAAACCAAACATAGAATAAAATTTTCCCTTCCAATCCAAATAACCACATCCAAAGCTTTTCATCTCCCAACCCCCTCCCCATTACATAAAATAACTTTCTAATTATTCAAAGGCAATCTGATATTTCTTAATCTGATATCTGTTTTGTAGATAATCAATCCATTTTTTCCATTCAATTAAATATCTTTCCTGCGTATTGTCTTTATTATTATTATTATTATTATTATTATTATTATTATTATTATTATTATTATTATTATTATTATTATTAAAGGTTATCACGACATACTGCAACCGTCATACGTACATGCCCATTGCCTTATGACGGTTGGAGTATTCCGGGGCGACGTGATCATTTTTAGTGACCTTTTGACAAGCCAATGGAAAAGCCAGATTCATTGGAAGTCAATGGAGAAGCCATCATAAATCCATGCCCGTTGCCCAAATAGATTCGGGATATTACGCAATATGGGAGAAGTGGTACGATTGGATTGAGAACAGAAAAATGAAAAAGAAACAGACAAAAAAAAAGAGACAGAGAATCAAAATGGGTAGTAAAAATGTACAGGATGTATTCGAATTGAAATGTTATTCCATGTTATGCTATGTGAATGGTCGCAGATCTGCTTCAAATGTAAATAAGATTTGCTTATTTGTGAAAACTCAATAAAAATAGAATTAAAAAAATTAAAAGTACATGGCTGCTGGCAAGCATCTAAATTTTGATCACATGACCGTGGGGATGCTGCCACGGTCGTAAGTGTGAAAAACGGTCGTAAGTCATTTTATTGCAGTGCCGTCGTAACTTTGAATAGTCACTAGAAACTGTCGTAAACTGAGAACTACCTCTATTGCATTGCAATTTTAATTTATTCTGGATTTGCAGCGAAAACAATTGCATTGCATTGCGATTTTAATTTATTCTGACTTGGCTGTAAAAACAACAACAATAACAATTGCATTGCATTGCGATTTTTAATTTCTTTATTTCAGGGCTCTGGGAATCCCGCTTCATCACCTACAATCCCTTTAGGAATGGCACAGTTAGAGGGCATTGATTCACGACAATGCCCAGTGCTTCTGTATTTGATCTCCCGACTTCAGATAAAAACGGAGAACAAACAGCTGCGTTCCTCCCTTTGGGCCGCCGGAATAAAGAGACAGCTTGAATAAAATTTGTCGTGTGAGCAGGCAAAACGGAAAACGTTTTATGATGTCAAATGCTTAAACTGCCCTCCTGGGGGGGGGTTTTCATCTATACCACTGCGGCCGATGAGCGAGGCTATTGCAAAATCCCAATTCTGTTGTGCTCAGGCAATGTTATGTCCCAATGCTATAATCTCCTGTTCGTCAGAACATGTTTAACAAAGGATGAGCAAAATACACCAATTTTATGACTAGCGGCGGGGTGAATTCAAACCGAAGAGTCAAGCTGTCTATTCCAGAGGTGGAGCTCAATCAGTGCTGCCTATCATCCATCTATTTGTCTTCTCCATTGCCTGGATATCAATCGATCAGAATAGAGCTGGAAGGGAGTTTGGAGAGCTTCTAGGCCAAACCCCCTGTTCAAGCAGGAGATCCTAATCCAGTAGTGAAATTCAAACTTTTTTACTACCGGTTCGGTGGGCGTGGCTTGGTGGGCATGGCTTGGTGGGGTGTGGCAGGGGAAGGATGCTGCAAAATCTCCATTCCCACCCCACTCCAAGGGAAGGATACTGTAAAATCCCCATTCCCTCCTCACTCCCAGGGGAAGGATATTTCAAAATCTCCATTCCCTCCCCACTCTGGAGCCAGCCAGAGGTGCTATTTGCCAGTTCTCTGAACTACTCAAAATTTCCACTACCGGTTCTCCGAACTACTCAGAATTTTGGCTACCGGTTCTCCAGAACCTGTCACAACCTGCTGGATTTCACCCCTGCCCTAAACCATTTCAGACAAGTGACTGTCTGGTCTTTTCTTAAAAACCTCCAATGATGAAGCACCCACAACTTCTGGTGGCAAGCTGTTTCACTGGTTAATTGTCCTCACTGTTAGGAAGTTTCTCTTCAATTCCAGGTTGCTTCTCTCATTGATGAGTTTCCATCCATTGTTTCTTGTCCTGCCTTCTGGTGCTTTGGAAAATAAGTTGACTCCCTCTTCTTTGTGGCAGCCCCTCAAATACTGGAATACTGCTATCATGTTCCCCCTAGTCCTTCTTTTCTCTAGACTGGCCAGATCTAAGTCTTGCAGCGGTTCTTCATACGTTTCAGTCTCCAGGCCTTTCGTCATCTTAGTTGCTCGTCTCTGCACTTTTTCCAAAGTCTCGACATCTTTTTTGTAATGTGGGGACCAAAACTGGACACAGGATTCCAGGTGCGGCCTTACTAAGGCTTTATAAAGCGGTACGAATACTTCACGTGATTTTGATTCTATTCCTCTGTTCATACAACCAAGGATTGTATTAGCCTTTTTGGCTGCTGCTGCACACGGCTGGCTCATGTTTAAGGGATCATCCACCAAGACTCCAAGGTCCCTCTCACAGTTACTGGTTTTGAGCCAGGTTTTGTCTAATCTGTACTTATATCTTTGATTTTTTTCCTGCCTAAGCTTAAAGCCTTGCTTTTCTCCACTTTAAATTTCATTTTGTTGGATATGGCCTATTGTTCAAGTCAGAATATATCCATGTAAGTATTTGTAGGTTATATTTATCCATATAAATCTTTCCATTCTCCACCATTCATTCAGTCAAGGATTCTCTCAAGGGTCCTTGAGTGGCTCAGACTGGTAAGACAGTCTGTTATTAACAGCAGCTGCTTGCAATTACTGCAGGTTCTAGTCCCACCAGGCCCAAGGTTGACTCAGCCTTCCATCCTTTATAAGGTAGGTAAAATGAGGACCCAGATTGTTGGGGGGCAATAAGTTGACTTTGTATATAATATACAAACGGATGAAGACTATTGCTTGACATAGTGTAAGCCGCCCTGAGTCTTTGGAGAAGGGCGGGATATAAATGCAAATAAAAAAAAAAGTCAGAACCGAAGAAGCTTCTTGGATGAGAAGGAAAATGCCTTCAAGGGGAAAAAAATAAATAAAAGTAAGTCTAGTTGCTATTTGAAAAAAAGCACCTTTGGAATAATTGCCTGGATAGTTTTACCTCTTGTAAACTGAGACAACAGTGCAGATGTGAGCTGTTGTTGCCATTCACATGCAAAGTTGACTTAGTTGATCTAAGTGCCAAAGCCCACTGCAACTACATAGCAAAAAAAGCTCTAAGAGTTGTAAACCTAATTTTGCGTAGCTTCTTTTCCAAAAACACCACACTACTAACCAGAGCAGATAAAACATTTGCTAGACCAATTCTAGAATACAGCTCACCTGTTTGGAACCCTCACCACATCTCTGACATCAATACAATTGAACGTGTCCAGAAATATTTTACAAGAAGAGTTCTCCATTCCTCTGAAAACAACAAAATACCTTATCCCACCAGACTTGAAATCCTAGGCTTAGAAAACTTGGAACTCCGTCGCCTTCGACAAGAGCTAAGTTTAACTCACAGAATCATCTATTGTAATGTCCTTCCTGTCAAAGACTACTTCAGCTTTAATTGCAATAATACAAGGGCAACCAATAGATTTAAACTTAATGTAAACCGCTTTAATCTAGATTGCAGAAAATATGACTTCTGCAACAGAATCATCAGTGCTTGGAATACTTTACCTGACTCTGTGGTCTCTTCCCATAATCCTAAAAGCTTTAACCAAAAACTTTCTACTATTGACCTCACCCCATTCCTAAGAGGACCATAAGGGGCGTGCATAAGCGCACAAACGTGCCTACCGTTCCTGTCCTATTGTTTTTCTTTTCTTCTTCCTATATATGTTTATATGTGTATATACTATATAATCTTTTGTATGATGTTGTGACAAAATAAATAAATAAATAAATAAATAAATAAATAAATAAATTGTACGTTAAATTTATCATAGCAATGCAGAGAGAGAGAGAGGGAGGGAGAGGGAGAGAAAGAGAGAGAGAGGGGAGTGTAAATCAAACTCTGGATTAATATGAACTGTTGCTGAACAATGCATGGCCTGTTGCCTTTGCAAATCTCACTGCAATTTTCAGGATCCCAGGAAGCTTTAAATGGGGCAGTTAATCAATCTGCCAGGCACAGCCACCTACTTTGGGGAATGAATTATGCCTTCTTGCAGATTCGTAGGAAATAAACGGTAACAAGGTTTTGATCTGGCTAGCATTAATTTTACCCTTTTTTAAAAAAAAAATCAGCTTGCAGTTTTACACCCTGGTTATTTTTACAAACAACTCAAGGCAGCAAACATATCTAAAACACCTGCCTCCTCCTGTTTTCCCCAAAACAACAACCCTGTTAGGTGGGTTTGGACTGAGAAGGAGGGACTAGCCCAAGATTACCCAGCCGGCTTTCATGACTAAAGTGGGACTAGAAACCACAGCCTCCTGGCGATTGGCCCAAATTCACCCAGCCAGTTTTCACGCATAAGGTGAGCCTAGAACTCACTGTCTCCTAGTGATTGGCCAAAAGTCACCCAGCCAGCTTTTATGCTTAAAATGGGACTAGAATTCACTGCCACCTAGTGATTGGCCCAAAGTCACCCAGCTGTCTTTCATGGCTAAGGCGGAACTAGAGCTCATCGTCTCTTGGGATTGGCCCAAAGTCACTTAGTTTTCATGCCTAACACAAAACTAGAACTCACCAGCTCCTGGTGATTGGCCCAAAGTCACCCAGCCAGGTTTCATGCCTAAAATGGGATTAGAACTCACACTCTCCTGGTGTTTGGCCCAAAATCATCCATCTGATTTTCATGCCTCAGTTGGGACTAGAACTCATTGTCTCCTAATGACTGGTCCTAACTCACCTGGTTGGCTTTCCTGTTTAAGGTGAGACTATAACTCATCCTCTCCTGGGATTGGCCCAAAGTCATCTTAGTTGGTTTTTGTGCCTAACACAGAACTAGAACTCACCATCTCCTGGTGATTGGCCCAAAGTCACCCAGCTGGCTTTCCTGGCTAAGTCGGAATTGGAACTCACTGTCCCCTTCTTGCTCACCTAGTGCCTTAACCACTAGACAAAACTGACTTTCGTACTTTTACATATATAAAATTAAACACGTGTATATTTTTAGCGTTCGTTTGTTTAAAACATTTACATAGCCGTCCATTGTATAACGAGCTCCCGGTCATATCACGATATGATAATATGGTGCTTTTGATTGGCAGCTGCTTCCTCAACCTTCCTGGAATTAGTGTGTTATTAGAGTAAAGTTATTATAGCGCTTCTTGGAAGTAGTGTGTTATTAGAGATCATTCCAGGAAGTTTCCTTGCTTAGGCAATTGATACTGTTACGGAACACATTTTTCCTGAAAAAGCCAGATTCAAATTTGCAGCTATTTGACAAAGTTTTGAAAACGTGTAACTCCTCGCTGTCTATAAATGGCTTGAGAATTTGGTTCCTCGGATTTTTTAAAAGTAAAAATTCATACGGAGAAAAAAGGATAAGATTCAGCCTGAAAACCTCTTTTGGAAAGTGACTGGAGAAATGAAGAAAACCTATTTAGGTCTGTTCGTCCTCGGATAAAATAGTTGATGTGAGATAAAATAGAAGAACTCAGGGCATGTCAATTGAATCATTTTGGGGAAGGAGCAGGTGGAAAAAAAGAGATTTCCTGACAATCTGCCAGCTTTTGAAATATAAATGTTGTAAGAGCAGGGCACAGATTTGGTACTTGAAGTAGGGAAGATCTAAACTTCTTTTATCCATTTGGCTATCTCATGGAACAGGAGCTACAGTCATGATTGAGTATGTGCCATCAAGTCAGCGTTGATGTTTAGCAAACATTTAAATAGATTTTTTCCCTGGTGGCCTGTTTCTAATCTGGTCCTTCAAGTCTTCTAAAGGTGCATTCATCGCCACCATAACTGATTCCATCCACCTTGCCTGCTGGTTGTCCTGTTGTTTGACTGGAGGTGACAACATAGCAATATTTGAGTGGCAGCCACGAAGAAGAGGGGGTCAACCAGTGGTGGGATTCAGCCAGTTTGCACCACTTCGGGAGAACTGGTTGTTAACTTTCTGAGCAGTTTGACAAACTGGTTGTTGGAAGAAATCATTAGGGCAGAGAACCAGTTGTTAAATTACTTGAATCCCACCATTGGGGTCAACCTAATCTCCAAAGCAGCTGAAGGCAGAACAAGAAGCAATGGATGGAAACTAATCAAGGAGAGATCCAAGCTAGACGCAACCTAGAACTAGGGAGAAATTTCCTGGACTGAAAGCTAAAACATATAAAGAACAGTTGCAGGAATTGGGTAGTTCTAGTTTAACAAGGAGAAGGAATAGGGGTGACAGCAGTGTTCTAATATTTGAGAGAGGCTGCCACAAAGAAGAAGAGGTCAACTTAGTCTCCAAAGCACCAGAAGTCAAGACAAGAAGCAACGGATGGAAATTAATTTAGGAGAGAAACAACCTAGAACTAGGGAGAAATTTTCTGGACTGGAGGTTAAAATGAAGAACGGTTACAAAAATTGGGTACTTCTAGTCTAATGAGAAGAACTAGGGCAGTGATGGCTAATCTTTTTGTCATTGTGTGCCAAAAGCGTGCCTGTGTATGTGCGCTAGCGCATGTGCGTGCCCGCACCCATAATGCAATGTGCACCCGACCCCACCCCATGCCCCCGACCCCTACACATGTGCACGCGACCTCCCCCTGCCCCACATACGTGCAGGTGACCCCCACCCACCAACCATGCATGCATGACCCCCCCTGCGCTCCCACTGCCCCCATGCAATGCATGGTCCTGAGCATGGATGCATGAGCCCCATGCCCCCACACGTGTGCACACATTTTCTGCATGTACCCTGCCCCCCATGCGTGTGTGGCAGAGACCCGAAAATCAGCTGGCTGGCAGGAGGTTTGCGCACATGCACAGTGGAGCTGAGCTGGGGCGATGGCTTGCGTGCCATAGGTTCGCCATCATGGGACTAGGAGAACGCCATCAACCATATTGTGGGGAGTTAGTTTGTCCCCTATGTTGCACCATGGATAGTGCAAAAGCATGAACTAAACACACTAGCAATTTCAGGGACCCAAATACATGGACATGAACCTCTACAGACCTTCCCAGGTCCAGATGACAAGAAAGTTTGGGAACACAATTCATACAAGCCATGGCTCAATGGTTAAAGACACTGAGCTTGTCAGCTGGAAAACGGACAGCCCAGGTTCGAGACCCGAGTGCTGTGTGACGGGGTGAGCTCCCATTTCTCGCTCTAGCTCCTGCCCACCTAGCAGTTCGAAAGCATGAACATGCGAGTAAATAAATAGGTACCACCTATTTATGTATTTACTCACATTACCTTTAAATGCTAACTTAATGTCAAAGTGTTACAATATAGAAATTGAGTAGCTGGGGCAGCGGGGTTGTGCCGTGAGGCGGAACACACACTTGTAACTATTTGGGGAGTGCTGGCTCCTGAGTGTGGCAATCTGCGCTGTGATTGGTTGCTGTGGGTGTGGAGGGGAGTTTCCCTTTTTTCCCGCCTTTTTCTTCTGTGTGCCCTGTGATTTACCTCATGAGGCTCCTGTTTGCTGACTGTCTTGTTTGTTGTGTATATAGTTGTGAAATATATTTATTTATATGAAAGTACAAGTTGGTGTCAGCATCTCTGACTTCATTTGGACACCTGCTGCACTGAGACGAAGAGTTCAGTAATTTAAAACAGCAGTTAAAAAAATGGTAATAAGTTGAAGACGACCTCCCAAGCCTCTGTTTTTCAAGAGGCAAATGGACTTTCTTTGTTTTTCCTTGAAGACATTTCGCTTCTTATCCAAGAACTGAAGAAGCTTTTTTTTAAAAAAAATATTTTTTATTAAGTTTTTCACCCTTAAAAACAAAATGAAGAAAAAACGCAACAAAAAAACACATTTAAAACACATAACAAACACAGCGTTACATAATTTACAGCTTGTCGTATCGGCAGTGGTATATATTCTTTGTTCTTTTTTACTCAATCCTATACATACTTATATTTACATTGGTTTCTATTTACCAGTCCAATAATTTACATTTCCTATTTTTGACTTAGTTAGATTAACAATCGAATTTATAATTTTGATTTCTTTTTTTCCAACCAATCATATAGTTTGTTCCACACTTTCTAATATTCCGACTCTTCCCTTTCCTTAATTTCTAACGTCATCCTGTCCATTTCTGCACACTGTAAAATTTTTGGGATTATTATTTCCTCTCCTGGGACATTATTTTGTTTCCATACATATGCTACAGCGATCCTTGCTGCCGTTAATAAATGAAGTATTAAGTATTGCAAAGATTTATCCATTTTTGAACTAATTATTCCCAATAGATAAAATTCCGGTTTGAATTCCATTTTTAGTTGGGTAACTAAAGATTGAGACGTCTTCAAGGAAAAATGAAGGCCAGTTGCCTCTTGAAAAAAGCATTTTTGGGACAACCATGACCTGGATGGCTGAGTAGCTCCATAGATATCTAATGCTTCTGATTTCATTAAAGGTCCCTTCGACAACATAAGTGTTGTGTCCCACCCCCACTCCGATGAACGAGTAAAGGAAGTCCGTAACAAACTTGGCAACGAAGCCTCTGCAGCTTGCCAAGTTCCTTCGAGGCTTATCAGGGCAGGCAGGAGTCCAAGTTGTGACTTCAGCGATAGGGTCCGATATCAGCAAACTAGATAAGACTTTGCTTGACTCAAGGTTGGAATGCCAAAAGCAGGTCCTTTATATAGGCTGTGGGGTGTGGCTCCATGACTCAGCATTTATCCAGGCCTGCCCCACCCTTCCTTCTGCTGGCGTCGCCTCTCAGATCTCCGGAAGCGAGGGTCCACCTACTCTGAATTGTCTTCAGCTGGCTCTGCTGTCAGCGTCTGGGAAAGGGAGGGGTCAGAGGGAGTAGGCCTGGGTGATTCCACCACCTGGCTGGCTTCCTGCTCTGAAGGCTGAGCCAAAGGAACACACGCTGTATGAGTGAGGTTTATTGGGCTTCTCCTTTCACTCCTTGAATCCTCTCCAGGCATGGGGCCAGGGCCGGGGGCTGGAGTCATGACAGGCCATTCATCTTCATTATCAGACTCGGAGTCTGATAAAAGGCCCGGTTGGAGATGGGAGGGGCCCGGCTGAGGAGAGGAGGGAGGATTAGTCACAACAATAAGCATCAAACCACATGCGTTGTTCCGCTTTTCTCAATCCGCCACCGAGCCGAGTATCCCTGCAGAAGGAAGCTGAGCTGACGGAGAAGGAGGTCTTAGCTAATAAGCTGTTTAACTTAAATGGATTCTTTCCAAGTACACAAGTCCGACGGACGAGAATGAGGGCTTTCCTGAGGCAACTTTTGGGGCCTTCAATTAGCATGCCTTACTCCAATCAATAGAAGGATTTTGGAGTAGCATGCCGGGTGCAGGCTATTGAATAGTCATTAGAATCCCATTACATCTCAAAGTCGTTGAGATAGCCCATGGCAGGTTTTGATAGATTACCGGTAAAGCTCCTTTTAGGCTTCACACAGTGGGATAGGATTCTTTATCTGAGCAAGACGGCAGCGTCAGATTAACGAAAATAACAGTTTTGCTATAGGTGGGTATAGATCTCGAGATTCAGAGGCAGATGGCAAAAGACTTTGAAGGCCAAAGGCAAAGATCACAGGAAGGAGAGACAATAATAATAATAATAATAACAACAACAACAATAACAACAACAACAACAACAACAACAACAATGAGTTGGAAGGGACCTTGGAGGCCTTCTAGTCCAACCCCCTGCCCAGGCAGGAAACCCTACACCACTTCAGACAAATGGCTATCCAACATTTTCTTAAAAATTTCCAGTGTTGGAGCATCCACAACTTCTGCAAGCAAGTTGTTCCACTGATTGATTGTTCTAACTGTCAGGAAATTTCTCCTTAGTTCTAGGTTGCTTCTTTCCTTGATCAGTTTCCACCCATTGTTTCTTTTCTACCCTCAGATGCTTTGGAGAATAGTTTGACTCCCTCTTCTTTGTGGCAACCCCTGAGATATTGGAACACAGCTATCATGTCTCCCCTAGTCCTTCTTTCCATTAAACTAGAACTACCCAGTTCCTGCAACCATTCTTCATATGTTTCAGCCTCCAATCCCCTAATCATCTTTGTGTTTAAGGGATGCATACATCTTCAGGAGTCATAGTAACTGTTTGGATAAAGATCAAGATGTAGGCTAAACCTTTATCTTATCAATTAACCTTCCTTTGGTCTATAAAGATTCCTAAGCAACTTGGTATCAGGGTCTAGGCCATTGAGGGCGAACCTATGGCACGTGTGCTGCAGGTGGCATGCGGAGCCATATCTGTGGGCACACGCGCGTTGCCCTAGCTAAGCTGCATCGTGCGTGCACGCACGCGCAGGCCAGATGATTTTCGGGCCTTCCGGGCCCACCGGAAGTTGGGAAACAGGCTGTTTCCAGCCTCTAGAGGGCCTCAGGGGGGTGGGGGAGGTTGTTTTTGCCCTCCCCAGGATCCAAGAAAGCCTCTGGAACCTGGGGAGGGCAAAAAACGAGCCTACTGGGCCCACCGGTAAGCTTTTTGCCGTCACGTGCCAAAAGCGAGAGGGACGACCGGGGGGGAGAGGGAGCATGGAGGGGCATTGAATTATGGGTGTGGGCACACACACATGTGGCACACACACACTCCAGTGCTCCCCCCACTTTTGGCACACAATGGCAAAAATAGAATAGAATAGAATAGAATTTTTATTGGCCAAGTGTGATTGGACACACAAGGAATTTGTCTTGGTGCATATGCTCTCAGTGTACATAAAAGAAAAGATGCAAATAGTATAGAATAGAATAGAATAGAATGGAATGGAATGGAATGGAATGGAATGGAATGGAATGGAATAGAATAGAATTCTTTATTGGCCAAGTGTGATTGGACACACAAGGAATTTGTCTTGGTGCATATGCTCTCAATGTACATAAAAGAAATAATAGAATAGAATAGAATAGAATAGAATAGAATAGAATAGAATAGAATAGAATAGAATAGAATAGATTTTTTTATTGGCCAAATGTGACTGGACACACAAGGAATTTGTCTTGGTGCATATGCTCTCAGTGTACATAAAAGAAAAGATACCTTCATCAAGGTACAACATTTACAACTTAATGATAGTCATAGGGTACAAATAAGCAATCAGGAAACAATCAATATCAATATAAATCATAAGGATTACGAGCAACAAAGTTACAGTCATACAGTCATAACTGGAAGGAGATGGGTTAGCCATCACTGGTCTAGCTGATCCTGTTAATGGTCAGACATTCCTAAACAGGAAGGTAGATGGCCTGACTCCATTGGTGTCATTTCTGTGTTGGTCACCATGACATAAAAAGTTTCACACAGCAAAGCGCATGATCACCAAACCGATTGTTAAGCTAGGAGGATCCCCACACCTGGACTATGCAGAAAAAGAAATTGGTCGCCACGATGTAAAAAAGATGTTGAGACTCTACAGAGAGTGCAGAGAAGAGCAACAAAGATAATTAGGGGACTGGAGGCTAAAACGTATGAAGAACGGTTGCAGGAATTGGCTTATGTCTAGTTTAATGAAAAGAAGGACTAGGGGTGACATGATAGCAATCTTCCAATATTTGAGGGGCTGCCATAAAGAAGAGGGGATTGTTGTGACCCAGGTTCCTGGACCCGGACTCCTGGACTCGGATGATTCAGAAAGTGAGGGAGAAGACCTGGCAAACCCTTCTTCTCTTGGGCCCTCTCCCTCCCTGGCACCCACTCAAAGGGAGGAGGAGGGGCCGGCAAGGCCTGATTCTCTGGAGCCTTCTTCTGATTTGGCAACGCCCCAAGAACAGTTTTGGAGTGATGCAAGACTGCGCAGACGTGATCGGCGCACGCAGCAGAAACAGCGTTGGGATAAGGTCAAGGAATGATGGACATCTGCAGAGACTATAAATACGAGGCGGGACTTCCTGGTTTTTTGTCTTGGACAAAGCAATGAATTTGTGCGGGCAAACTGTATCAATGGAGGGAAGAATATATTCATGAGTAATTCTGGCCTTATCTATAATTTCCTCGTTATCTCCAGAAACTTGGCAGGCTCATGGGTAGACGTGGCCAGGACATTTATCTATGTAAATAAAGTAGAAGTGGAGGCCTCTGACTGACTCTTTGCTGGGAGTATTGGGGGAGGGAAACAGAACATTTTGTCCAAGACCTGACTAAAACATCTTCCACCAAAGATGGACCAGCAGCAGGTACAGCAGCAGTTACAGCAGCTACAAGCGGCTAATCAACAGCTCCAGCAGCAAGTGGCTCACTTGGCAGGCCAACTTGCTGCCGGGAATGTGCCTGCAGCCCCCCCCCCTCCTCCCACTCCTCCTCCTCGTCGCAAGTGCCTGATAACCGTGCCGGATAAGTTTTCTGGGCAGCCTGAGATGTTCCCGACCTTCTTGGGACAGTGCCAGCTCTACATGGCTATGCGGCCAGAGGATTTCCCAGACGACCGGGCTAAGGTGGCCTTTGTGATTAACCTTCTTTCCAGCTTGGCTGCTCGATGGGCCACGCCCCTCTTGCTCCAGGACAGCCCCCTGCCTTTCACTGACTCTTTGTTGGGAGTATTGGGGGAGGGAAACAGAACAGGGATCAACGTATTCTTCAAAGCACCTGAAGACAGGACAAGAAGCAATGTATGGAAACTAATCAAGGAGAGCAGCAACCTAGAACTAAGGAGAAATTTCCTGACCGTTAGAACGGACCCTTAATCATGACTTGCCTTCAGAAGTTGTGGGTGCTCCATCACTGGAGCACATTGGACAACCATTTGTTTGAAATGGTCTGGGTCCGCTACTTGAGTAGGGGGTTAGACTAGAAGATCTTCAAGGTGCCTTCCAACTCTATTATTCTGTTATTCTTTTAGATCCATATCAATAGATAGAAGGTACCATGGCTATATCTATAGACTAAATACGGTAACAGAATTGGAAGGAACCTTGGAGGTCTTCTAGTCCAACCCCCTGCTCAAGTAGGAAACCCTACACTATTTCAGACAAATGCTTGTCCAATCTCTTCTTAAAAACTGCCAGTGATTCACAGCTTCTGGAGGCAAGTGGTTCTCCTGGTTGATTGTTCTCACTGTCAGGAAATTTCTCCTTATCCTTAGGTTGCTTCTCTCCTTGGTTAATTTCCATCTATTGTTTCTTGTCCTGCCTACAGGACAAGAATGTAATTAGCAATGCCTTCATACACAAATGCCAAATGGTTTGTCAAATTTATAAATACAATTAAGCCTATATGAATTGGACTATCTTATCAGCTGTACCCAGAAGGATGGAACCATGGAACAGAAGCGGCCTTCGGAAGTTGTGGGAGCTTTGTCGCTTGAGACTTTCAAGAAGAGATTGGACTGCCATTTGTCAGAAATGGTGTAGGGTCTCCTGCTTGAGCGGGGGTTTATTTTATTGATTGATTTATTGTATTTATTTATTTGTCAATCACATATAAGATAATGAGTAAAAGTATAAACATAATTTGGATAGAAGAAAAGAGTAAGTAAAAAGAAAACATTAGGACAGGGACGGTAGGCACGCAGGTGCACTTATGCAGTTATGCCCCTTACAGACCTCTTAGGAACGGGGTGAGGTCAACAGTAGACAGTTTAAGCTTAAAGTTTTGGGGGTTTGGGGAAGAAACCACAGAGTCAGGTAGTGCATTCCAGGCATTGACCACTCTGTTGCTGAAGTCGTATTTTCTGCAATTGAGTTTGGAGCAGTTTACCTTGAGTTTGTATCTATTATTTGCTCGTGTGTTGTTGTGGTTGAAGCTGAAGTAGTCATTGACAGGTAGGCAGTGGTGGGATTCAGCCGGTTCGCACCACTTTGGGAGAAACCAGTTGTTAACTCTCTGAGCAGTTTGACGAACTGGTTGTTGGAAGAAATCATTAAGGCAGAGAACCGGTTGTTAAATTACTTGAATCCCACCACTGCAGGTAGGACATTGTGGTAGATAATTTTATGTACTATGCTTAGGTCAGACTGAAGTCGGCGTAGTTCTAAGTTGTCTAAGCCCAAAATTTGGAGTCTGGTGGCATAAGGTATTTTATTGTGACCAGAGGAGTGGAGGACTCCTTTTGTGAAATATCTCGGGACTCTCTTGATTGTATTTATGTCCGATATGCAGGTTCCAGACAGATGACTAGATTGGACTAGATCAGTGATGGCTAACCTTTTTGCCATCGCATGCCAAAAGTGGTGGGGAGTGTGGGGAGGGTGTCACACATCCGTGTGCCCATACCCATAATTCAATGCTCCTCTGCACCCCCTCACCTCCCGTGAGACCCTCCTGCGCTCCCCTCGCTTAATCTGTATGCTAATCTGTATGCAGACTACTCTGAACTGGTCTTTCCCATCTGCTAATAAAACCCCGAGTGCCGTTGAAATGCCTGCTTAAAATGACTGGCACAACAAGGGTAATGATTGACTGAGGGCGTTTTACCCACATCTGTTTATCATTTAGCCAAAAAAAAAAAAAAAACCCCGAACAAAAAAGAGATGAAACAGCAATTGGGGTCTTGCCTCATCAAGCTGCTTGGCTGAAATCTTGATTGCTCTTCCAGGCAGGGTGTAGAGATTGGACGTAATCTTGCTATTTTTGCACAATGGGGCTTATAATGGTGGATAAACCATTCCTGACCCCAGTCAATTTGATTATTATGCTTCCTAGCCCTAAAAAAAAAAAAAAAAATCTCCATCTCTGACCTTATCAGGGGGGCATCTAAATGGATTTTCTGGGCCGCACATAATGAAAAATCCATGTCCCCTTCTTGAGGCCTCGCCACGGATCTCATTATAACTTTCATAGCAGTTCCCCTCCTTAGGTGCTGTGACTTAGAAAAAAGCCTCCTTAAAATGACTTTGATTTGGAAGCCACAAAAGCTCCCGGTTTTGAGGCCTGGATCAGAAAGAAAGAAAGAAAGGAAGAAAGGAACGAAGGAAGGAAGGAAGGAGGGAGGGAGGGAGGGAGGGAGGAAGGAAGAAAGAAAAAAGAAAGAAAGGAGGGAGGGAGGGAGGGAAGGAAGGGAGGAAGGAAGGAAGGAAGGAAGGAAGGAAAGAAAGAAAGAAAGAAAGAAAGAAAGAAAGAAAGAAAGAAAGAAAGAAAGAGACATTTAAAAGACTTTTTGGAGGGGGGTTCTGCTCTCAAAGGACAAGGAGGAGAAAACGAAGGCCGCAGTGTATGTAATATAAGAGCGTTGGATAATTCTTCCAGTTCACAATCAGTGGTGGAATTCCAATTTTTTACTACTGGTTCTGTGGGCGTGGCTTGGTGGGCATGGTGTGGCGTGGTGGGGTGTGGTGGGTGTGGTATGGCTTGGTGGGCGTGGCAGGGGAAGGATACTGCAAAATCCCCATTCCCACCCCACTCCTGGGGGAAGGATACTGCAAAATCTCCATTCCCACCCCACTCCAGGGGAAGGATACTGCAAAATCCCCATTCCCTCCCCACTCCTGGGGGAAGGATACTGCAAAAACCCCATTCCCTCCCCACTCCTGGGGGAAGGATACTGCAAAATCCCCATTCCCTTCCCACTCCTGGGGGAAGGATACTGCAAAATCCCCATTCCCTCCCCACTCCTGGGGGAAAGGATACTGCAAAATTCCCTCCCCACTCCTGGGGGAAGGATACTGCAAAATCCCCATTCCCGCCCCATTCCTGAGGGAAGGATACTGCAAAATCCCCATTCCCTCCCCACTCCTAGGGGAAGGATACTGCAAAATCCCCATTCCCTCCCCACTCCTGGGGGAAGGATACTGCAAAATCCCCATTTCCTCTCCACTCCTGGGAGAAAGGATAATGCAAAATCCCCATTTCCCACCCCACTCCTGGGGAAGGATACTGCAAAATCTCCATTCCCTCCCCACTCCAGGGGAAGTATACTGCAAAACCCCCATTCCCTCCTCACTCCAGGGGGAAGGATACTGCAAAACCCCCATTCCCTCCCCACTCCAGGGGGAAGGATACTGCAAAATCCCCATTCCCTCCCCACTCCTGGGGGAAGGATACTGCAAAATCCCATTCCTCCCACTCCAGGGGAAAGATACTGCAAAATTCCTCCCACTCCTGGGGGAAGGATACTGCAAAATCCCCATTCTCTCCCCACTCCTGGGGGAAGGATACTGCAAAATCCCCATTCTCTCCCCACTCCTAGGGGAAGGATACTGCAAAATCCCCATTCCCTCCCCACTCCTGGGGGAAGGATACTGCAAAATCCCCATTTCCTCCCCACTCCTGGGAGAAAGGATAATGCAAAATCCCCATTCCCACCCCACTCCTGGGGGAAAGAATACTGCAAAATCCCCATTCCCACCCCACTCTGGGACCAGCCAGAGGTGGCATTTGCCGGTTCTCCAAACTACTCAAAATTTCTGCTACTGGTTCTTCAGAACCTGTCAGAACCTGCTGGATTTCACCCCAGAGTCCATTCCAGTTTATTGCTGCTGATGGAAAATGCTTGCCAATATGGAGAATGATCTTACAAGTCTTAATTATGGATGCTGCTGAAACTCAAAATTATCTGGCTCCTAAATCCCGTTTTGTAGGTTTGCAATCCTTGGGTGTGTACCTAGGCTCTGGTTTTGCTCCTGCTAATTTTAATGATTTCTTAATTCAAAGAAGATCAATACATATATATGTAGGTCTTTGGTTGTTCAGGTTTTCTCCCATGTAAAATTGGAAGTGTCTTGGCGATGTTTCGACGAAGTCTCATTCGTCATCTTCAGGCTTCAGCTTCGTGCTTCTGGGAGCAATGTGTGATCGCAGCTGTTTCTTCCTTTTAACTGCTAGTGGGGGTTTGAACTGATTGGGTGGGAGCTTGGCTGTGCTCTGATTGGATGGGGGTTTTTTGTGCTCTGATTGGCTGGGGGTGTGACCTGTTTGGGTGGGGGCTTGGTTGTGCTCAGATTAGTCTGAGTTGCAGGGGGATTTGAGCTGGTGAGCTGCATTGCTGTTGTTCGCCCCTTATGGTCCTCTTAGGAATGGGGTGAGGTCAATAGTAGAAAGTTTTTGGTTAAAGCTTTTAGGATTATGAGAAGAGACCACAGAGTCAGGTAAAGTATTCCAAGCACTGATGATTCTGTTACAGAAGTCATATTTTTTGCAATCTAGACTAAAGTGGTTGACATTAAGTTTAAATCTATTAGTTGCTCTAGTATTATTGCAATTAAAACTGAAGTAGTCTTTAACAGGAAGGACATTACAATAGATGATTCTGTGAGTTAAGCTTAGGTCTTGTCGAAGGCGACGGAGTTCCAAGTTTTCTAAGCCTAGGATTTCAAGTCTGGTGGGATAAGGTATTTTGTTGTTTTCAGAGGAATGGAGAACTCTTCTTGTAAAATATTTCTGGACACGTTCAATTGTATTGATGTCAGAGATGTGGTGAGGGTTCCAAACAGGCGAGCTCTATTCTAGAATTGGTTGGATGTCTCCTTGATCAGTTTCCATTCATTGCTTCTCGTTCTGCCTTCAGGTCTTTCGGAGAACAGGTTGACCCCTTCCTCTTTTTGGCAGCCCCTCAAATACTGGAAGACTGCTGTCATGTCACCCCTAGTCCTTCTTTTCTTTAAACTAGCCAGACCCAATTCCTGCAACCTTTATTCAGATGTAAACTAGACAGGAACACGAGAGGATAAACTAATTCCATTTTATTGTAAAGCTACATTAACAGAATCTTGAAAACCTGAAAGGGCAAACTTCTCAGTGCCATTTTTAACGGCACGATCCATCAGGGTGAACCCTTCCTAAGTTTCTTACTCTATCAGTTTTTTATTTATTTATTTGAATTTATATCCCGCCCTTCTCCGAAGACTCAGGGCGGCTTACACTGTGTTAAGCAATAGTCTTCATCCATTTGTATATTATATACAAAGTCAACTTTTATTGCCCCCAACAATCTGGGTCCTCATTTTACCCACCTTATAAAGGATGGAAGGCTGAGTCAACCTTGGGCCTGGTGGGACTTGAACTTGCAGTAATTGCAAGCAGCTGTGTTAATAACAGACAGACTTAGTCTGCTGAGCCACCAGAGGCCCTTGGTTAAGTCACTTAGAACTCCTGCATCTTTTCCCTGATTGCTTCCCAAGTAGCATCTCACCATTCTTAAAAAGATGTGGAGACACTAGAAAGAGTGCAGAGAAGACAACTAAGATGATTAAGGGCCTGGAGACTAAAATATATGAAGAACAGTTGCAGGAATTGAGTACGTCTCATTTAATGAAAAGAAGGCCTGGGGGGCTGACATGATAGCAGTCTTCCAATATCTAAGGGGTCTGCTATAAAAAAGAGGGGGTCAACCTATTTTCCAAAGGACCCAGAAGGCAAGATAAGAAACGATGGATGGAAACTAACCAAGGAGACAAGCAACCTAGAACTAAGGATGAATTTCCTAACGGTGAGAACAATTAACCAGTGGAACGGCTTGCCTTCAGAAGTTGTAGGTGCTCCATCCCGGGAGGCTTTTAAGAAGAAACTGGACAACCACTTGTCTGGAATGGTATAGGGTCTCCTGCTTGAGCAGCGGGGTTGGACTAGAAGACCTCCAAGGTCCCTTTCAACTCAAGGTCATCTCTTTTTCCTCTACTGAAAGAACAATTTTGTTTTTATTCCTGGCAACGCCAACCTTGCCCATCACCTCAGTTAGGTAAATCTTCAACTGCGCATGAATCACAGCCGTAAAATCAAATTAAATGCTACTCGTCAAATGGACTACAGAACACCTGGCCAAGGTTGCTGCCAAAAATTAAAAATAGCCTGAAATCTGGACAGCAATTTCTAAAGAGCATATGCACCAAGACAAATTACTTGGCCAATAAAAAATTCTATTCTATTCTACTCTACTCTACTCTACTCTACTCTACTCTACTCTACTCTATTCTATTCTATTCTATTCTATTCTATTCTATTCTATTCTATTCTATTCTATTTCTTTTATGTACACTGTGAGCCTATGCACCAAGACAAATTCCTTGTGTGTCCAATCGCACTTGGCCAATAAAAAATTCTATTCTATTCTATTCTATTCTACTCTACTCTACTCTACTCTATTCTATTCTATTCTATTCTATTCTATTCTATTCTATTCTATTCTATTCTATTCTATTCTATTCTATTCTATTTCTTTTATGTACACTGCGAGCCTATGCACCAAGACAAATTCCTTGTGTGTCCAATCACACTTGGCCAATAAAAAATTCTATTCTATTCTATTTCTTTTATGTACACTGAAAGCTTATGCACAAAGACAAATTCCTTGTGTGTCCAATTGCACTTGGCCAATAAAAAATTCTATTCTATTCTATTCTATTCTATTCTATTCTATTCTATTCTATTCTATTCTATTCTATTCTATTCTATTCTATTCTATTTCTTTTATGTATACTGAGAGCCTATGCACGAAGATAAATTCCTTGTGTGTCCAATCGCACTTGGCCAATAAAAAATTCTATTCTATTCTATTCTATTCTAAAGTTGTTTTTATGTCCCTCCAGTCTCATCACAGGAAACAAGCACCTTAGGGCTGCTGAATAGAAAGGGCCGGAGTCCGGAAACCCTTAGCATAATTTCTTGTTGACTTTCGATTGAGTTGGAAAGAAGAGAAAGGAAGGTAATATGGTTTGTATTTGATGGCAAACTACATCATGATCCATGGAGTTGTAAAGAGTTCTACACAGATGGAAACTAACCAAGGAAAGAAGCAACTTAGAACAACTTCTTGTTATGCCATATCCATCGTTGGATGTTGGCGATCCTATTTTTATCAAGTGCTGTTGAGTTTGGTCCTAACCAGTCCCTTAGGTTTTGAAGCCATGATGTTCTTCTTCTGCCTGGACCTCATTTGCCTTCAATCTTTCCTTGGAGGATTAAATGACGGATGCTGTATTTTTCCGGGTGTCGCATCACATGCCCTAGAACTAGAACCTAGAACTAGAACCTAGAACTAAGGAGAAATTTCCTAAAAGGGAAAACAATCAAAAAGTGGAACAACTTGCCTTCAAAAGTTGTGGGTGCCCCATCGCTGGAGGCTTTCAAGAAGAAACTGGACAGCCATTTGTATGAAATGGTATAGACTCTCCTGCTCGAGCAAGGGGTTGGATTAGATGACCACTAAGGTCCCTTCTAAAAGGGATGCAGTGGCTCAGTGGCTAAAATGCTGAGCTTGTCGATCGAAAGGTTGAAAGTTCAGTGATTCAAATCCCTAGTGCCGCGTAAAGGGGTGAGCTCCCATTACTTGTCCCAGCTTCTGCCAACCTAGCAGTTCGAAAGCAGGTAAAAAATGCAAGTAGAAAAAATAGGGACCACCTTTGGTGGGAAGGGAACAGCGTTCCGTGAGCCTTTGGCGTTGAGCCATGCCCGGCCACATAACAACATCAAAGGCGCACTACAACCAGTATCAAATAACAATGGTTAAGGCTGCCAGAAGTTCAAGAACCTGAACTTTGTATCTCCCATTTGACACCTGAAGTGGTAAAAGAGGAGGAGGAGGAAAGGGAAAAGGAGAAGGAGAAGAAGGAAAAGGAGAAGGATTCTGGGAGCTGAAGTCCACACATTTTCAAGTAGCCAAGATTGAAAAACACTTTTTTTTAAATTTGAATTTATATCCCACCCTTCTCCGAAGACTCAGGGCGGCTTACACAGTGTCAAGCAATAGTCTTCATCCATTTGTATATTATATACAAAGTCAACTTATTGCCCCCAACAATCTGGGTCCTCATTTTACCTACCTTATAAAGGATGGAAGGCTGAGTCAACCTTGGGCCTGGTGGGGCTTGAACCTGCAGTAATTGCAAGCATCTGCTGTTAATAACAGACAGACTTAGTCTGCTGAGCCACCAGAGGCCCTTCTATAGGATCTCCTGCTCAAGCAAGCGGTTGGACTAGAAGACCTCCATGGTCCCTTCTAACCCAATAACCCTGTTATTCTATGTTATGAGTTCTAAGATTAGGAGGTACCCCATCTTACCTCAGACCTACTTTTAATGTTTCATTCCAAGACTGTCAAAACCTGTCCCTCTTTTCACCAAGCTCTTCATTTCTGGTCATTTCTACTTCTCCACCCACCTCAGTTTTACTACCATATTATTTTTCCCCCTTTCATTGCTGCTGTTTGACTGTATGAAATCAATTTTACAACTGTTAAAAGGCTGTTAAAAGTGCTGTGTAATTGGGTTTTCCTCCCTCTTTCTAGGAAAGCAAATTAACTGGACGTTTCAGTTTGCCTTGTAATGAATATAATATATTAGAAAGCATTCTTGCCTTTTAGTGTGCTGGTGCTTAATGCTAAGCTAATTGATTTTTTAACTTATATTTGGTAATTTTAAAAAAAGTTGTCTAAATGGATGGATCTAATTAACACCTTACTGCGCTGTTGATCCTTCAAGGGACCTGCAGGAATTTGGTCTTAAACCTCATATTGGAAGGTATTTAAAATGAGGTTGCATAAAGGTGGGTTTTTTTTCTACCTTATTTATGGTTATTGAGAAGATAGAGAGAGGGGAGAGAGAGAAAGAAAGAGGCGGCAGATGGTAGATGATAGATAGATAGATAGATAGATAGATAGATAGATAGATAGATAGATAGATAGATAGATAGATAGATAGATAGATAGATAGATAGATAGATGATAGATAGATAGATAGATGAGAGAGATAGGAGAGGAAGAGAGGGTAGATGAGAGAGAGAGAAATGATAGATGATGATAAAAAAGGAAGGAAGGAAGGAAGGAAGGAAGGAAGGAAGGAAGCAAAAGAAAGATAGATGGAGATAAGAGAAAGAGAGAGCAGAGAGAGGGAGAGAGGGGAGATGAGAGAGAGAGAGAGAGAGATGATAGATGGATAGATAGATAGATAGATAGATAGATAGAGAGATGAGAGATAGATAGATAGATGAACAGACAGACAGACAGACAGACAGACAGACAGACAGACAGACAGACAGATAGATAGGATAGAGAGATGAGAGAGAGGGAGAGATAGGAGAGAGGGAGAGAGGGTAGATGAGAGAGAGAGAGAAATGATAGGTGATAGATGATAGATGATAGATAGAGAGAGAGAGAGAGAGAGGAGAGAGGAGAGAGGGAGAGAGAAATGATAGATGATGATAAAAAAGGAAGGAAGGAAGGAAGGAAGGAAGGAAGGAAGGAAGGAAAAGAAAGATAGATGGAAATAAGAGAAAGAGAGAGCAGAGAGAGGGAGAGAGGGGAGATGAGAGAGAGATATGGGAGAGAGATGATAGATAGATAGATAGATAGATAGATAGATAGATAGATAGATAGATAGATAGATAGATAGACAGACAGACAGACAGACAGACAGACAGACAGACAGACAGACAGACGGATGGAGGGAAATAAGAGAGAGATAGGAGAGAGATGGTAGATGATTGAGAGATGAGAGAGAGATGATAGACAGAGAGAGAGAGAGAGAGAGGAGAGAGGGAGAGAAAGAAAGAAAGATGGTAGATGAGAAAAAGGGGCAGAGAGATCTTAGCATGGGATAAAACTATGTGGTTGGTTAGAAGATGATGAAATGAATGAACCAAAAGGAGAAATAGTTTTAGGTGATGTAAATTTAAGTGCCACTGTAATTTATTTTATGAAGTTGGGGAGTCCTCTTCATTGAATACTTATCATTCTGGGGGAAAAAGAAGAATATTTGAATTTCATTTAAAAATGAGATGGGGACTTCTTCTCTCCAGTTCAGAGGAGATAGGGCCACATCGGTCTCTGGAAGCCAGAAGCGCAGCATATGAATTGGGATATCACTATGAACCCCAAGGCGTAAGCCTCGCTATTAAGCTATGGAAAAGAGATGCAGGGAGAGTTAGAAAGTTATTAGTAGCTTCCTTTTTTCACGAATATTTTGGAATTGTCAGGGAATTAGAACGTAAGGAGGTCCCTCCTACTGGAGCACAAACCGTCAGGATATTCAGAAAAATAAACAGGTTAATGACAGTCGTCCTTCACTGTAATTCCATAGCAATTGGTATTTAAGGTTTTCCGCCGCTGATCTTGAAAGGAATAAACAGTCATTAATAATCTGAACGGCACCACAAATTCATCTTTTCCATCAAAAATGGGAATGTTCTCATCTCTAACAGGGTACAAATTTCACAACCGAGCAACGGGTTGCGTGAAGGAATCTTCCCTATAGTTGTTTCTGAGGTTTATTTATTTATTTATTTATTTATTTATTTATTTATTTATTTATTTATTTATTTATTTATTTATTTATTTATTTATTTAATCTCTACATGGGGCTGCCCTTGAGGTGCACCCGGAGGCTGCAGTTAGTCCAGAATGCAGCTGCGCGAGTGGTAATGGGAGCCGCCCGTGGCTCCCACGTAACACCACTGCTCCGTAGTCTGCACTGGCTTCCTGTAGTCTTTCGGGTGCGCTTCAAGATCCTGGTTACCACCTTTAAAGCGCTCCATGGCTTAGAACCCGGGTACTTACAAGACCGCCTGCTGTTACCTTATGCCTCCCATCGACCCGTACGCTCTCACAGAGAGGGCCTTCTCAGGGTGCCGTCCGCCAAACAATGTCGGCTGGCGGCCCCCAGGAGTAGGGCCTTCTCTGTGGGAGCACCGACGCTCTGGAACGAACTCCCCCCTGGCTTACGTCAAGTGCCTGATCTTCGGACCTTTCGTCGTGAGCTAAAAACATATTTATTCACTCAAGCAGGACTGGCATAAATAGTTGATTTTAAATTGGGGTCTTAGTGATTTTAAATTTTTAAATTTTTTAAATTATCGGCCGTTTATCAATAGTTTCTTTTAATTTCTTTTAATTGTATATATTCTGTATTTTATTCCGGCTGTACACCGCCCTGAGTCCTTCGGGAGAAGGGCGGTATAAAAATCTAATAAAATAAATAAATAAAATATTTATTTATTTATTTATTTATTTATTTATTTATTTATTTATTTATTTATTTATTTATTTATTTATTTATTTATTTATTTATTATTCATACTTTTATACTGCCCTATCTCCCTAGGGACTCAGGGTTTAGCTTAGATTAAATGAACAGAGTTGGAAGGGACCTTGTAGGTCATCTAGTCCAGCCCCCCACCCAAGCAGGAGACCCTACACCATTTCTGACAAATGGCAGTCCAGTCTCTTCTTGGAAGCATCCAGTGATGAAGCTTCCACAACTCCTGAAGGCAGCTTCTGTTCCATTGGTTGATTGTTCTCATTGTCAGAAAATTTCACCTTATTTTCCGGTTGAATCTCTCCTGGATCAGTTTCCATCCATGATTCCTTGTCTGGCCTTCGAGTGCTTTGGAAAATAGGTTGACCCCCATCCTCTCTGTGGCAGCCCCTCAAATATTGGAAGACTGCTATCTTGTCTCCCCTGGTCCTTCTCTTCACTAGACTAGCCATGCCTAGTTCCTGCAACTGTTCTTCGTATGTTTTAACCTCATCTTGGTTGCTATTCTCTGCACTTTTTCTAGGGTCTCAACATCTGTTTTATAGTCTGGTGGCCAAAACTGGATGCAGTATTCTAGGTGTGGTCTTACTAAGGCTTTATAGATTGGTATTAGTCCCTTACGTGATCTTTAATGTATCCCTCTGTTAATGCAGTTTAGGATTGCATTGGCTTTTTTGGCTGCCGCCACACACTGCTACCTCATATTTAACTGGTTATCCACTAAGACTCCAAGATCCCTCTCACAGTTCCTGCTAGTTCCTGCTTCTGCAGAAGACAGAAGAAAATCAAGTTACGATGGAGAAGGCAAACTAACAGAAATAACAGAGTTTGAAGGGACCTTGGAAGTCTTCCAGTCCAACCCCCTGCTTAAGCAGGAAATCCTATACCATATCAGACAAATGGTTGTCCAATCTCTTCTTAAACATCCACAACTTCTGGAGGCAAGTGGTTCCACTGGCTAATTGTCCTCACTGTTGGAAGTTTCTCATTAATTCCAGGTTACTTCTCTCATTGAATAGTTTCCACCCATTGCTTCTTGTCCTGCCCTCAGGTGCTTTGGAGAATAGCTTGACTTCCTCTTCTTTGTGGCAACCCCTGAGATATTGGGAAGACTACTATCATTTCACCCCTAGTATCTCTTTTCAATAAACTAGACATACCCAAATTCTGTAACTGTTCTTCATATGTTTTAGCCTCCAGCCACCTAATAATCTTTGTTGCTCTTCTCTGCACTCTTTCTAGAGTCTCCACATCTATTTTATAACCTGGTGCCCAAAACTAGATGCAAGATTCCAAATCTGCTCTTACCAAGGCATTATAAAATGTTAGTAACACTTCTGCTCATGTCTTCAATACCTATCAACATTTCAAGCTAGTTATTTATTTATTTACTTATTTACTTATTTACTTACTTACTTACTTGTCAAACATGTAAGATAACAGATATAGTATAAACATAATCATTAATACATGAAATGGTTACAAATAAAAGGGGGACATTAGGACAGGGACGGTAGGCACGCAGGTGCGCATATGCACGCCCCTTACAGACCTCTTAGGAATGGGGTGAGGTCAGTGGTGGGATTCAAGTAATTTAACAACCGGTTCTTTGCCCTAATGATTTCTTCCAACAACCAGTTTGCCAAACTGCTCAAAAAGTTAACGAACGGTTCTCCTGAAGTGGGGCGAACTGGCTGAATCCCACCATTGGGTGAGGTCAACAGTAGACAGTCTTAGGTTAAAGTTTTGGGGGTTTGGGGATGAAACCACAGAGTCAGGTAATGCATTCCAGGCATTGACCACTCTGTTGCTGAAGTCGTATTGTCTGCAGTCAAGTTTGGAGCGGTTTACCTTAAGTTTGTATCTATTGTGTGCTTATTGCAGTTGAAGCTGAAGTAGTCATTGACGGGTGGCACATTGTAGCAGACAATTTTGTGTACTACTCTTAGGTCAGACCGAAGGCAGCATAGTTCTCAGTTTTCTAATCCCAAAATTTCAAGCCTGGTAGCATTAGGTGTTCTGTTGTGAACAGAGGAGGGGAGGACTCTTCTCGTGAAATATCTCTGGACTCGCTCGATTGTATTAATGTCCAATATACAGGCAGATGAGCTGTATTCGAGAATTGGTCTAGCAAAGGTTTTGTATGCCTTAGTTTGCAGTACAATATTACCGGAGAAGAAGCTTCACAAGATTAGGTTAACAACTCTTAATGCCTTTTTGTCAATGCTGTTACAGTGAGCTCTGCCACTTAGATCATTTGTGATGAGTACTCCAAGGTTCTTGACAGAATGAAGGTCATCTACAAGGTAGTTTCCACCCAGCTTGTATTTGATGTTCTGATTTATTTTTGCCAATGTGCAAGACATTTGTTGGTTGATATTTTGAGTTGCCAGTTGTTTGACCATTCTGACACATAGTTAAGGTCTCTTTGTAGGATAGCAGCATTGTCGGTGGTGTTGCATAGTTTTACATCATAAGCAAAGAGAACACAATTGCTTATAATATGATCACAAAGGTCATTTATGTAAAGTAGAAAGAGTGTGGGTCCTAAAATGCTGCCTTGGGGGACACCGCTGTTAACAGGTACAGGGTTTGATAGGGTGCTCCCTCTTTTGACTACCTGTTGTCTGTTTGACAGGAACGCAGCTATCCACTTATGCAGGGATCCGGAAATGCCATAAGATTTGAGGTTTAGAAGTAGTTTGTTATGTACCACTGAATCAATGGCTTTACAGAAGTCTATGTAAATGACGTCTATTGCTTTACCCTGGTCGAGTTGTGTAGTCCATTTTTTATTTTTTTTTGCAGTGTAGGAGTTGCAGATTGCAGGACAATTTTTTTCTGAAGCCAAACTGCTTGTTAGAGAGTAGGTTGTTTGTCTCTACGTAGAGGGTAATGGCTTGGTTTATGATTGATTCCATGACTTTGCAGGTGATGCAACATAATGAGATTGGTCTGTAATTTTCAACTAGTCACCCTGCTTGAAGATAGGGATGACCGTGGCTAGTGGCCATAAGTTAGGCAAGGAGCTGGTTCTGAAATATATTTCATAGATTATACTTAGAGATTCTGCTGTAAATAATTGCTATCAACCTGCCTCCCATTGAGAATCTGTATACTGCATGAGTCAAAAAGAGGGCTGTGAATTTACAGGCTCCTCACATCCGAGACATAAACTGTTTCAACTCCTACTCTCAAAATGACGCTATAGAGCACTGCACACCAGAACAACTAGACACAGGAATAGTTTTTTCCCAAAGGCCATCACTCTGCTAAACAAATAATTCCCTCAACACTGTCAAACTATTTACTAAGTCTGCACTACTATTTATCTTCTCATCGTTCCCATCACCCATCTCCTTCCACTTATGACTGTAACTTTGTTGCTTTGTTGCTTATGATTTATACTGTAATTGATTGTTTCCTGATTGCTTAATTGTACCCTATGACTATCATTAAGTGTTGTAAGTGTTGTACCTTGATGAAGGTATCTTTTCTTTTATGTACACTGAGAGCGTATTCACCAAGACAAATTCCTTGTGTGTCCAATCACACTTGGCCAATAAAAAAATCTATTCTGTTCTGTTCTGTTCTGTTCTAGTCTATGGTGGTTGAAAGCTTCTTTAGGAAGTAGATACAGTGTTCGTATATAATAGTCTGATTAGGCCTTTTCAAATGGAAAGAATGGAAAATGCTACTTCTTTTTTGGTGTGTATAGTGTGTGTGTGTGTGTGTGAGAGAGAGAGAGAGAGAGAGAGAGAGAGAGACAGACAGACAGACAGACAGACAGACAGACAGAGACAGGGGAGGGGGTGCAGTTTTCTTAGCGTTATTTCAGAAGTGGTTTTCCATTGTCTCCTTTGTAGGGCTGAGAGAAAGTGGCTGGCCCAAGGTGACCCAGCTGGCTTTGCGCCTAAGGTGGGATTTGAACTCAAGGTCTCTCATTTTCCAGGCTAGTCCATCCACCATTAAACCAGACTGACTCTTCTCTAAATTATTTCCCCAACGATTGATAAGTACATATGGCCAGGAATTTCTATTAGATTTTAAATTATTGTTTCTATGCCATCTTAAATCTCATTTTCTTTATCTCACTGTCCAAGTTGTAGAATTAGGTGTTTAATTTGAGCCTTTGTTCATATTTCATATATACATATCCATTAGAATCTTCTTGTGATCTGTAATAAATTGAATTTTTCCCTGGTGCCTTTGGAGATTTTGAACACAGGCTTTTCATCTTTAGCAGAACATGGGGAATTCTTTTTTTTTTTTGCAATTTCATGTTTTTAAACCGATCTGCAAGCTGTTATATTATCATGATCTAAGCAGCTTTGTAATTATCTTCTTCCACACCGAACGTCTGCATGTTAATGCTTAAAAGGGTCTTGTATCTTACCTTTCCTTTTTAATACTAAAAAGCTTCCTTTTGCTTATCTCCTGTGAGTTTGATTTAGTTCCCAGGCAAGAAAGGAGGAAGGGCTTAAACCGCCCGCCACCCCCTTCTACCTTGCTCAGCTAGAAGGAGGCGCTATGGAAATTCTATCAACTTTTGCATTTTCGCTCGTTCTTTTCCAAAAGTGCAGCAATAAAGTGTGGGAGTCTATCAGGCTCAGCAATAGAATAGAATAGAATGGAATGGAATGGAATGGAATGGAATGGAATGGAATGGAATGGAATAGAGAATAGAATAGAATAGAATAGAATAGAATAGAATAGAATAGAATAGAATGGAATGGAATGGAATGGAATGGAATGGAATGGAATGGAATGGAATGGAATGGAATAGAGAAAAGAATGGAAAGGAATAGAATGGAATGGAATGGAATGGAATGGAATGGAATGGAATAGAGAATAGAATATAATAGAATAGAATGGAATGGAATGGAATGGAATGGAATGGAATGGAATGGAATGGAATGGAATGGAATAGAGAAAAGAATGGAATGGAATGGAATGGAATGGAGAAAAGAATGGAAAGGAATAGAATGGAATGGAACGGAACGGAACGGAATGGAATAGAGAATAGAATAGAATAGAATAGAATAGAATAGAATAGAATGGAATGGAATGGAATGGAATGGAATGGAATGGAATGGAATTTATTTATTTATTTATTTATTTATTAAATTTTTATACCGCCCTTCTCCCGAAGGACTCAGGGCGGTGTACAGCCAGAATAAAAACAAAGATGTATACAATTTAAAACAACATTTAAAAAGAGCAAATTTTAAAGGCTGATTATTAAAATTTAAATTAAAAAGTTAAAAATATTAAAAAACCCAATTAAAATTCATCACTAATTATGCCAGTCCCGCTTTAATGAATAAATATGTTTTGAGCTCACGACGGAAGGTCCGAAGATCAGGCACTTGACGCAGGCCGGGGGGAAGTTCGTTCCAGGCGTCACTGCCCCACAGAAGGCCCTACTCCTGGGGCCGCCAGCCGACACTGTTTGGCGGGCGGCACCCTGAGAGACCCTCTCTGTGAGCGCACGGGTCGGTGGGAGGCAAAGGGTAACAGCAGGCGGTCTCGTAAGTACCGGGTCCTAAGCCATGGGCGCTTTAAAGATAGTTACCAAAATCTTGAAGCGCACCGAAGACCACAGGAAGCCAGTGCAAGCTACGGACAGCGATGTCACGTGGGAGCCACGGCTCCCGTTACTACTCGCGCAGCCGCATTCTGGACTAACTGCAGCCTCGGGTGCACCTCAAGGCAGCCCCATGTAGAAACATTGCAATAATCCAGCCTAGGCGTAACCAGGCGTGGTGACCGTGCATAAGGCATCCCGGTCAAGGAAGGGCGCAACTGGCGAACCAGCGAACCTGGTAAAGGCCCTCCTGGCGGCGGCCGCCAGGTGTTCATCAAAGACAGCCGTCCATCCAGGAGGCGCCCAAGTTGCGAACCACCTCCTTTGGGGCCACTAACTGCTTCAACAGTCAGCTGCGGATGCAGCTGACTGTACCGGGATGCCGGCATCCACAGCCACTCCGTCTTGGAGGATTGAGCTTGAGTCTGTTTCTCCCCATCCAGACCCGTACAGCTTCCAGGCACGGGACAGCACTTGACCGCCGTTGGGGTGGTCCGGGGTGGAGAAGTACAGCTGAGTATCATCAGCGTACAGATGATAACTCACCCGAAACCACTGATGACCTCACCCAGCGGCTTCATATAGATGTTGAACAGGGTAGGCGAGAGAATCGACCCTGAGGCACCCACAAGTGAGGCGCCTCGGGGCGACCTCTGCCCCCTGTCAACACCGTCTGCGACCGGTCAGAGAGATAGGAGGAGAACCACCGATAAGCGGTGCCCCCACTCCCAATCCCTCCAACCGGCGCAGCAGGATACCATGGTCGATGGTATCGAAGCCGCTGAGAGATCTAATAGGACCAAGGCAGAGGAGCAACCTGTCCCTGGCCCTCAGAGGTCATCCACCAACGACCAAAGCCGTCTCCGTGCTATAACGGGTCGGAAGCCGGACTGGAGCAGGTCCAGATAGACAGTTTCCTCCAGGTGCGGGAGCTGCCATGCAACCACACTCTCTACAACCTTCGCCACAAAGCGAAGGTTGGAACTGGGATAATTACCCAAAATAGCTGGGTCCAGGGAAGGCTTCTTGAGGAGAGGTCTCACCACCGCCTCCTTCAAGGCGGCGGGGAAAACCCCTTCCATCAAAGAAGCATTTATAATCCCCTGGAGCCAGCCTCGTGTCACTTCCTGAGCAGCCAGCACTAACCAGGAAGGGCACGGGTCCAGTAAACATGTAGTTGCATGTAACCTCCCCAGCAACCTGTCCATGTCCTCGGGAGCCACAGAATCGAACTCATCCCAAATAACCTCAACAAGACGTGTCTCTGTCGTCTCAGCTGGATCATCGCAATCTTGGTCCAAACTATCCCGAAGCTGAACGATTTTATCGTATAGATAACTGTTAAACTCCTCAGCTCGTCCCTGTAAGGGGTCATCCCGTCCCTCTTGATGGAGGAGGGAACGGGTCACCCGAAACAGGGCAATGGAATGGAATGGAATAGAGAAAAGAATGGAATGGAATGGAACGGAACGGAACGGAACGGGGGTGGTGCTCATCTCTGTTTCAAAGTCAAAGAGCCAGTGCTGTCCGAAGACGTCTCCGTGGTCATGTGGCCGGCATGACTCAATGCCACAGGTGCACAGAACATTCTTATCTTCCCACCAAAGATGGTCCTTATTTTTCTACTTGCATTTTTTATGTGCTTTCGAACTGCTAGGTTGGCAGAAGCTGGGACAAGTCACGGGAGCTCACCCAATGCTTACGCGGCACTACGGATTTGAACTGCTGAACTGCTGACCTTTCGATCGACAAGCTCAGCGTCTTAGCCACTGAGCCCCTGCGTCCCTCTGCAAGATTCTAGTGAGTTACTATTTCTTCCTCTGTCTCCTATCCAGCTCAGGGTTATGCTGCCTCTTGTTTTTACCCCCTTTCAATTATCTGCGCACTCTTCCTCGGAAACTGCTGCTTCACCCTAATTCATGACACCAGCTCATCTCTTGGGTACCATCATTCACAGTTAGAGCCAAAATTGCTAGAATTATCTGACATGGGATAGGCCCAGTTTTTTTTTCTCTCTCTCTGTAGGAACACACCTCAATATAATTCAGTTCCTTGTCCCAAAAGTGCTTTTCCAAAAGGCAACCGGCCTTTTTGGTTGTTTCCTTGAAAATCTTTCACCTTTCATCCAAAATTCTTCTTCAACCAAAAAAGTCCAGTTGTCTTTTGGAAAAAATACTTTTGGGATCACCATGACATGAATGGGTGAGAATCTACAGAGACAATGAGGTTCATCATTTCCCATGTTTCATAAAAAGCAATATAGGTGTTTGTCAAACTAAACCCAAGAATGACCTAGAGCAATTCAGGCAGTTGTTTATATGCTGACAAACAATAGACAGAATCTTGCCGGACTAAATCCTTTACTATTCTCAACCTATTTGATAGGAAGGGAAGGATGAAAAGAGGAAGGGGAGGGAAAGATGAAGAAGGGAAGCGAGGGAGGGAAGGAGGGAAGGAGGAAGGAAGAGAGGAAAGAAAGAAAGAAAGAAAGAAAGAAAGAAAGAAGGAAGGAAGGAAGGAAGGAAGGAAGGAAGGAAGGAAGGAAGGAAGGAAGGAAGGATCTAGGGGGAAGTTAAGGAAGAGCAGGGAAGGGTATAATTGCAATGTGTTCTTTTGCACAATTCCTTGTGCAATTTGTTTTGTCTGTAGTAAAAAAAAAAGTTTTTTTCTGACAGGAAAATGGACATTAAAAGCAGTGTAAACCCATTAACACTTCCTTCCCCTTCCCCTACCCCTGCGGATAATATACATTTTTATTTCCTTCCTGCCTCTCTAGCATACAATGGGGAAACAATTTCCTTGCAAAATCTAATAGCCTGCTGAGCACGAGGGAATACGTCTCGCTGACGGATTGTATCGGAATGCCCCCAGCCATTTATTACCTAAAGTTGGTCATATCTCCTCAGCTCAGTAAATTGCATAAATGCTGGCAAAAATACAGAAACACAAGTTTCAGTATTTCTCTTCCACTAACATGATAACAGCCCAGATCGGTTTCTGGAGTCCCGTGAGAGCAAAGTTGAGGGAAACCTTTCTAGAAGGTAAAACTTTAATTCCGTGTGTGTATATATATATATATATATATATATAT
Organism: Ahaetulla prasina; assembly: GCF_028640845.1. Taxonomy (NCBI): domain Eukaryota; kingdom Metazoa; phylum Chordata; class Lepidosauria; order Squamata; family Colubridae; genus Ahaetulla; species Ahaetulla prasina. The sequence goes on from NC_080541.1 coordinate 5,802,551, forward strand.
TATATAAATATATATATATATATATATATATATATATATATATATATATATATATATATATATTTTCTCCCGTGTAAAATTGGAAGTGTCTTGGCGGCGTTTGAAGTCTCATTCGTCATCTTCAGGCTTCAGCTTCGTGCTTCTGGGAGCAATGTGTGATCGCAGCTGTTTCTTCCTTTTAACTGCTGGTGGGGGTTTGAACTGATTGGGTGGGAGCTTGGCTGTGCTCTGATTGGCTGGGGGTGTGTCCTGTGTTGGTGGGGGCTTGGTTGTGCTCAGTCTAGTCTGTGCTGCAGGGGGATTTGAGCTGGTGAGCTGCATAGCTGTTGTTTGGCTTTGTGGTCGTGCTACATCTTCATAGTGGGTGTCAGTCTGCTGCATGAATGGATTGGAGGGGTTTGAAATGGCTAATGTTGCAGCTGCGGTCTGGCTTCTGGTCCTTGGTCGTGCTTCATGATCAGTGTGGGTTTGGGTCTGCTTTCTGGGTGGATGTGCGGTGGTGACATCCTGTGTGGACCTTGTGAGTGTGGGTCTGGTGTCATTCCTCGTGTTAACGTCGCCAAGACACTTCCAATCTTACACGGGAGAAAACCCGAACAACCAAAGACCTATATACAAACACCCGTGAAAATATATATATAGGTCAGAGATGGACACAAGTGCACAGAGATAGTGGTTTTGTGGCCAAAAGGTTTATTGTGGCATACAGGTAGTCCTTGATTTTGTTGTTGTTGTTAGTTGCGAAGTCGTGTCCGACCCATCGCGACCCCATGGACAACATTCCTCCAGGCCTTCCTGTCCTCTACCATCCATAAGTGAGTTTTGTCCCATTTCTTGCGACTGTTAAGTGAATCGCTCCAGTTAAATTAGTAACACAAAACAATTAATCAGTGGGACTGCTTATCTCTGAAAGTTATACGTATTCTAACACTGGAGGTTTTTAAGAAGAGAGTGGACATCCATTTGTCTAGAATGGCATAGGATCTCCTGCTTGAACAGGGGGTTGGGCTAGAAGACCTCCAAGGTCCCTTCCAGATCTATTCTGATTGATTGATTGATTGGTTGGTTGGTTGATTGATTGAACTAATCAAGAACAGATCCAACCTGGAACTAAGGAGAAACTTCCTAACAGTGAGGACAGTTAACCAGTGGAACAGCTTGCCACCAGAAGTTGTGGGTGCTTCATCACTGGAGGCTTTCAAGAAGAGTCTTGACAGCCACTTGTCTGAAATGGGATAGGATCTCCTGCTTGAGCAAGGGGGTTGGACTAGAAGACCTCCAAGGTCCCTTCCAATTCTGTTATTCTGTTAACTTCGAGGACTGGTTAAAAAGAGCGGATCTAACAGACTTATTTGGCAGTTGGACAGGGAACAAATTATTGATTGCTTACTATTTACCCATTGCTAAGCACGGGACTTAATGAAAGCTCACGTCCTCTGATTGATTAGGCACATTATTTAACTGAAGGTCTGTCAAAATACTTCATAGTCATTAGGGTTTCTCCTCTGTGTTTATTCTGCTGTCTGGCAAATAGGGAATTGCTAGGATACAAAGTCACTCTTCAAGCTTGAAAAGAAAGCCTTGAATATTTGTGGTTTTCTGCCACTGAAGCCAAGGATGGAGATCTCCATTCCTTGCGTTGAGTTTGCTTTTCGTCATAGCATCTCATTGGGGCTTCATGCCTCCATGCTGAGGTCCAAATGGAATAGGTTCAATTTACTTTGATGGTACGAATTGGAGAATCAGGGTTAATTTAGATGAGTTTAGGCTCTTGGGAGAGAAGGAGAGATTGTAGGTTGGCTGATACTTCTATCAATTATCACGTAAACCACATAGGTGGTGAGGAATGTTATCAAACCACATAGGTGGTGAGGAATGTTGGTGGTGAGGAATGTTGGTGGTGAGGAATGTTATCAAGATTATGTGAAGATCAGTGGGGGATCTTGTTGGCATCTAATCGTGCTGTAATGGCTAACATAGATGAACGTATAGAGTAGAGTGGGGGGAGGGGAGGGGAGGGGAGGGGAGGAGAGCAGAGGAGAGCAGAGCAGAGGAGACCAGAGGAGAGCAGAGGAGAGGAGGAGGTCTTCTAGTCCAACCTCAGGCAGGAAACCCTATACCATTTCGGACAAATTGTTCTCCAATTTCTTCTAAAAAACCTCCAGTGTTGGAGTACCACAACCTCCAGAGGTAAGCAGTTCCACTGATTAATTGTTCTGTGTTACTAAATTTAACCAGAGCGATTCACTTGTCCAGTCTCTTCTTGAAAGCCTTCAGTGATGGAGTACCCACAACTTCTAGAGGCAAGTTATTTCATTGGATGGTTGCTATAACCATTAGGAAATGTCTCCATAGCTCCAGGTTGCTTTTCTCTTTGGTTAGTTTCTATCCATTGTTTCTTGTCCTGCCCTCAGGTGGTTTGGAGAAGAGCTTGACTCCCTCTCCTTTGGGGCAGCTCCTGAGATATTGGAACACTGCTATCATGTCACCCCTAGTCCTTCTTTTTATTAAACTAGACATACCCAGTTCCTGCAACCGTTCTTCATATATTTTAGCCTTCAGTCCCCTCATCATCTTTGTTGCTCTTCTCTGCACTCTTTCTAGAGTCTTTTTTAATATTGTGGTAACCAGAACCTGATGCAGTATTCTAAGGGTGGCCTTACTAAGGCTTTGTAAAGCAGTATTAGAACTTCACGTGATCTTGATTCTATCCCTCTTCACATGCTTTAAATTCCACCCCCTAATCATTGTTGTTGCTCTTTTCTGCACTCTTTTCAGAGCCTCAATGTCCTTTTTTATGTCCCTCTATTAATGTTTATTAATCCCTCTGTTAATCCCTATTTGAATAATAATGATCTATTATTGATTACTATTAATAATTATTAATAATTAATGCTGGTTGAAGTAAACCGCACCAAGGAGACCAAAGTTTTATCCTAGCTACAAATCTTCTCTTCTTTTAGTAAAACCAGAGCTGGTTTTCAGCAGGTTCAGACCAGTTCAGGCGAACCGGTAGCGGCGACCTGTGGCAAACCCACCTGCCCCGGCGCTATGCCATCCTATTTAGCCATGTTTTCTAAGCCAGGCGCATGCATGCAAGCCGTGAAAATATTTACAGATCCCTCACATCCTGGACATAAACTGTTTCAACTCCTACCATCAAAACGACGCTATAGAGCACTGCACACCAGAACAACTAGACACAAGAACAGTTTTTCCCCCGAACGCCATCACTCCGCTAAACAAATAATTTTCTCAACACTGTCAAACTATTTATTAAATCTGCACTACTATTAATCTTCTCATCGTTCCCATCACCAATCTCTTTCCACTTATGACTGTATGACTGTAACTTTGTTGCTGGTAATCCTTATGATTTATATTGATATATTGACCATCATTTGTGTTGTAAATGTTGTACCTTTGATGAAGGTTTTTTTTCTTTTTCTTTTATGTATACTGAGAGCATATATACCAAAACAAATTCCTTGTGTGTCCAATCACACTTGGCCAATAAAAATTCTATTCTACTCTACTCTACTCTACTCTACTCTACTCTACTCTACTCTATTCTATTCTATTCTATTCTATTCTATTCTATTCTATTCTATTCTATTCTATTATTTCTTTTATGTACACTGAGAGCATATGCACCAAAACAAATTCCTTGTGTGTCCAATCACACTTGGCCAATAAATTCTCTTCTTCTTCTTCTTCTTCTTCTTCTTCTTCTTCTTCTTCTTCTTCTTCTTCTTCTTCTTCTTCTTCTTCTTCTTCTTCTTCTTCGCAAGTGAGCAAAGAGCATGTGCGGAAAGCCACATGCGCACGCTCATATTTTTGGTGCGTGGTGAACCGGTGGTAAAATTATGCGAAGCTCACCTCTGGGTAAAACTTGTTCTATCAGAAAATAAATTGTGCTTTGTTAAACAATAGGGATGAAAGTGAGAATTATGAGAAGGCTGTGGCTGATACTAAAACATTTTTATTCAGTGGTGAAATCCAATCTTTTTTTACTACCGGCCGTGGCTTGGTGGGCATCATGTGGCTTGGTGGGCGTGGCTTGGTGGGCATGGCAGGGGGAGGATACTGTAAAATCCCCATTCCCTCCCCACTCTGGAGCCAGCCAGAGGTGGTATTTGCCAGTTCTCTGAACTACTTAAAATTTCCACTACCGGTTCTCCAAAATGCTCAAAATTTCCGCTTCCGGTTCTCCAGAATCTGTCAGAACCTGCTGAATTTCACCCCTGTTTTTATCTCTCTACAAACTGAGATAAAAACAACCGCAGCGAGAAAACGATGTAGTTCTGCCTCATCCAGTAAAATCTTGGAACTCGCTCGCATATCCCATCAAAGTCCTGAAAAATCAGTAAATGAAGAAATAATATTTTTATGGGGGATTGAGAGAATTTAATTGTGCAAATTGCTCAATCATAAACCAGGTTTCATAAAATTACATGCTGGGTGATTTTACTTTGCCAACAGTTTTAATTTCCATGTTGTGGATTTCATACTCATTTAGAATATGGTTTATCAGTTGAACACTGGATTTCCTCCCCCCACCTTCTCCATGCCAATTTTACGATACAGCTGTAAAAAATTTTAAAAAATTGCATTTGGTGTATCCACTAAGGAAAGTTGTGTCTCAAATATTGCATATCAGGAGAAGTTCTCTGTATAAAACTGTTTATGGGAGGAATAAATACATACAAAAGGCAGGTTAAAGAAGAGTGAACATCGAAATATTTTCTGGAAAGATGGAAGTTAAATTAAAAACATGCTCGGGAATACAAGTGAAACCGAAATGAACCAGACGCAGAGGTGGTTTTGTGTTATCACTAGCCCCTGATTAATTAATTTAATGATTAGTTTAGACTACTGTGTGTGAGTTTTGGAAGAAGCAACGAATAAACAAACTTAGTAAAGCTCTCAGGTCAAGAAAGGAGATGCTGTTTTCTGTTTTAGGCATGGCTCATAAAATCAATTTATGCAACTTTGTGCATGTGCAAAGTTTCACTGCAGTTTGCCTTTGCTCTGTGAACATTACGTATCACCCACAAAAGATAAAATTTGGGAAGGGGGGGAGGGAAAGATGTGAACAGAAAAAACAGCGATTTGGCAGAATTTGCTGCAGTGGCATTTTGAAAAACAAGGCATAGGCAGTGTAATGGCTAACATAGATGAACATGCATAGAGTAGAGGGAAGAGGAGAGGAGGGGGGAGGGGAGGGGAGGGGAGGGGAGGAGGGTGCTGGGTAAATGGGGAAAAGATGTGAACAGGAACAGCGATTTGGCAGAATTTGCTGCAGTGGCATTTTAAAAAACCAAGCATAGGCAGTAAAGGATAGACGTTCTATAACAGAATAAACAGGGTTGGAAGGGACCTTGGAGGTCTTCTAGTCCAACCCCCTGCTCAGGCAGGAGACCCTAGACCATTTCAGACAAATATGTGAGATGTGAGGGCACAAGTTCCATTCTTTCTAAATCAGTGCCTTGCTTCTTGGGGACAACAGATAAATTTTAGGGCCAAAGTAAAAGACAATACAATTTTTAAAAAAATCATGAAATCTCCTACTCCTACTATCAAGGTGGGTCATCAAAAGCTACAGGGTCAAATCTGATTTCCATAAATATTCTGTTACACATTCATTCAATAGAATAGAATAGAATAGAATAGAATAGAATAGAATAGAATAGAATAGAATAGAATAGAATAGAATAGAATAGAATAGAATAGAATAGAATGATAAAATAGGGAATAGAATAATAAAATATAGAATAGAATAGAACAGAATAGAATAGAATAGAATAGAATAGAATAGAATAGAATAGAATAGAATAGAATGTAGAGTAGAGTAGAGTAGAGAGTAGAGTAGAATAATAAAATATGGAATAGAATATAGAATAGAGTAGAGTAGAGTAGAGTACAGTATAGTACAGTACAGTAATAAAATATGGAATAGAATATAGAATAGAATAGAGTTGAATAGAATTGAACAGAGTAGAGTAAAGTAGAGTAGAGTAGAGTAGAGTAGAATAGAATAGAATGATGAAATATGGAATAGAATATAGAATAGAGTAGAGTAGAGTAGAATAATAAAATATGGAATAGAATATAGAATAGAATAGAGTTGAACAGAGTAGAGTAGAATAACAGAGTAGAGTAGAATAGAATAACATATAGTAGAGTAGAGTGGAACAATAAAATATGGAATGGAGTGGAGTGGAGTGGAGTGGAGTAGAGTAGAGCAGAGTAGAATAATAAAATATGGAATAGAACATAGAATAGAGTTGAATAGAATTAAACAGAGTAGAGTAGAACAGAACAGAACAGAACAGAACAGAACAGAACAGAAGTCTGTCCATGTGTTGTGAAATTAAGCAGTTTTCATCATGTCTTCTAACCACTAGTTGCTGTTCATGGATGCCCTCTGCCTGTCTGACAGTGACAGGGCAAGTCACTTGTATATAAAAAGGGAGCAAACCCCTCTCCCTTCTAGCCCTGACGCTGTTCCCTAGATGGTTAATGAAAAGTTTGCAAAAAAACCACCGAACCCAGAGAGCTCCAAGGACCCGATGGTGCAAACGACCTGAATAAGAAAAAAAATACTGAATAATAGAGATTCCCTTCTCCTGACTGCTGTTCACTAAATAGTGAACACCCCAGAGAACACTAAACACCATTAAGGGGCTCAAGTTCACTTTGCTGCACACCTGGACTACAAATAATTAATGGAGAAGTCCTTCTTCCATCCACTCTGTTTCTCTCTTCTGGAGGAGGAGGAGGAGGAGGAGGAGGAGGAGGAGGAGGAGGAGGAGAGGAGAAAGAGGAGGAAGAGGAGGAAGAGGAGAGGAGGAGGAGGAGGAGGAGGAAGAGGAGGATTATAAGAAGGATCTTGGAGTCCTAGTGGATAACCATCTAGATATGAGCCAGCAGTGTGCAGCAGCTGTTAAAAAGCCAACACAGTTCTGGGCTGCATAAACAGAGGATAGAATCAAGATCACGTGAAGTGTTAGTATCACTTTATAATGCCTTGGTAAGGCCACACTTGGAATATTGCATCCAGTTTTGGTCGCCACGATGTAAAAAAGATGTTGAGACTCTAGAAAGAGTGCAGAGAAGAGCAACAAAGATGATTAGGGGACTGGAGGCTAAAACATATGAAGAACGGTTGCAGGAACTGGGTATGTCTAGTTTAACAAAAAGAAGGACTGGGGAGACATGATAGCTGTGTTCCAATATCTCAGGGCTGCCACAAAGAAGAGGGAGTCGGGCTGTTCTCCAAAGCACCTGAGGTAGAACAAGAAGCAATGGGTGGAAACTGATCAAAGAAAGAAGCAACTTAGAACTAAGGAGAAATTTCCTGACAGTTAGAACAATTAATAAGTGGAACGACTTGCCTTCAGAAGTTGTGAATGCTCCAACACTGGAAATTTTTAAGAAAATGTTGGATAACCATCTGACTGAGATGGTGTAGGGTTTCCTACCTGGGCAGGGGGTTGGACTAGAAGGCCTCCAAGGTCCCTTCCAACTCTGATGTTATGTTATGTTATGTTATGAATAGAATTGAACAGAGTAGAGTAGAGTAGAGTAGAGTAAAGTAGAGTAGAGTAGAATAGAGTAGAGTAGAATAGAATGATGAAATATGGAATAGAATATAGAATAGAATGATGAAATATGGAATAGAATATAGAATAGAATGGAATGGAATAGAATAACATAGAGTAGAGTAGAGTGGAACAATAAAATATGGAATGGAGTGGAGTGGAATGGAGTAGAGTAGAGCAGAGTAGAATAATAAAATATGGAATAGAATATAGAATAGAGTTGAATAGAATTAAACAGAGTAGAGTAGAGTAGAACAGAACAGAAGAGAACAGAACAGAAGAACAGAACAGAAGTCTGTCCATGTGTTGTGAAATTAAGCAGTTTTCATCATGTCTTGTAACCACTAGTTACTGTTCATGGATGCCCTCTGCCTGTTTGACAGTGACAGGGCAAGTCACTTGTATATAAAAAGGGAGCAAACCCCTCTCCCTTCTAGCCCTGACAATGTTCCCTAGATGGTTAATGAAAAGTTTGCAAAAAAACCACCGAACCCAGAGAGCTCCAAGGACCCGATGGTGCAAACGACCTGAATAAGAAAAAAAAATACTGAATAATAGAGATTCCCTTCTCCTGACTGCTGTTCACTAAATAGTGAACACCCCAGAGAACACTAAACACCATTAAGGGGCTCAAGTTCACTTTGCTGTACACCTGGACTACAAATAATTAATGGAGAAATCCTTCTTCCATCCACTCTGTTTCTCTCTTCTTGGCCTGTGGAAATTGAGGCGACACTACAGGATTTCCGCAATGCGGAGGAGGAGTATGAGGAGGAGGAGGAAGAGAAAAAGAAGTAAAAGAGGGGGGGGAAGGGGGGGAAGAGGAAGAGGAGGATTATAAGAAGGAGGAAGAAGAAGGGGTGGGGAGGAGGAGGAGGGGAAGAGGAGGAGAAGGAGGAAGAGAAAGAGGAGAAAGAGGGGCTAGGGGAGGGGAGGAAGAGGAAGAGGAGGATTATGAGAAGGAGGAAGAAGAGGAAGAGAAAGAGGAGGAAGAGGAGAAAGTGGGGGTAGGGATAGGGGAGGAAGAGGAGGAGTATGAAAAGGAGGAAAAGGGGAGGAGGAGGAAGAGAGAGGAGGAAGTGGAGAAGGAGGAGGAAGAGAAAAAGAAGAAAAAGAGGAGGGGGTAGGGAAGGGGGAGAAAGAGGAGGAGAAAAAGAAAGGGGTAGGGGTTGAGGAGGAAAAGGAGGAGGAGGAGGAGGAAGAGGAGGCTTATGAGAAGGCGGAAAAGGAAGGGGTAGGGGAGGAGGAGGAGGAGGAGGAAAAGGAAGAGGAGGAAGGGTGTTAAGTTCGGGAAGTAACGAGGCTGGAGACCAGGGTAGTGACAACAGCTCTTTAATATATGGTGAACCCAGCAGCCTGGCTGGGGAAAAAAAACCCTTTATATACTGGTTAACCGGTGGCTTCAACCAATCAGCAACGTGCTTGTTTCCCGCCTAAATATTTAAAGATACATAACACTCCTCCCCTCCCAGAAAACACTTTACCACTATTTACATATTATTTACATGTTATTTTTCGACGTAGTCACGCAAATAACCTGGGCATCTCCTAATTCTTTCGGACCTGCGCGGTTCAGTCCTGGGTGGTGTTTTGAGCTGGTCGGAGGGGCTTCTTTCTCCTCCCAGCTCTTTCTCTAGGCCATCGGGCCCTGGATTACTGGCAGTCTCTTTTTCTTGGCCCTCCGGCCTTGGATTACTTTTTGAGTTTTCCCTGCTGTTTCCATCGGGAACCTGATGGCGTCGCTGGACCTCCGGGACCTCAGCTAAGTCTTGCACCTCCCCCGGGTTATGGTCAGCTGTGGATTCAAATAAGGAGTGGTCATTGTCTGTCTCAGCTAGCTCGGGTTGTTCAGCTATTCGTTTCCTTATCTGGTCTATGTGGCGCCTCCATACCCGGCCATCCTCTATCTCTACTAGATATGATTTTGGACGGTTGCTTTTATGATTTGCCCTGCGAGCCAACTTGGGCCGTCCCCATAGTTGCGGGCCCACACTCGTCGCCTATGCCCATTTCTCTCGTTTTTCTAGTTCCCCTTGTAACCCTCTGGTGTGTAATGGGGATTCAAGCGGTCAAGTGGGCACGGGTTTCCGTCCCATCAATAATTCGGCTGGGCTTCTGCCTGTTTGACAGTGACAGGGCAAGTCACTTGTATATAAAAAGGGAGCAAACCCCTCTCCCTTCTAGCCCTGACGCTGTTCCCTAGATGGTTAATGAAAAGTTTGCAAAAAAACCACCGAACCCAGAGAGCTCCAAGGACCCGATGGTGCAAACGACCTGAATAAGAAAAAAAATACTGAATAATAGAGATTCCCTTCTCCTGACTGCTGTTCACTAAATAGTGAACACCCCAGAGAACACTAAACACCATTAAGGGGCTCAAGTTCACTTTGCTGTACACCTGGACTACAAATAATTAATGGAGAAATCCTTCTTCCATCCACTCTGTTTCTCTCTTCTTGGCCTGTGGAAATTGAGGCGACACTACAGGATTTCCGCAATGCGGAGGAGGAGTATGAGGAGGAGGAGGAAGAGAAAAAGAAGTAAAAGAGGAGGGGGTAGGGGAGGAAGAGGAAGAGGAGGATTATAAGAAGGAGGAAGAGGAAGAGGAGGAGGAGGAGGAGGAAGAGGAGGAGAAGGAGGAAGAGGAGGAAGAGGAGGAAGAGGAGGAAGAGGAGGAGGAGGAAGAGGAAGAGGAGGATTATAAGAAGGAGGAAGAGGAGGAAGAGGAAGAGGAGGAAGAGGAAGAGGAGGAGGAGGAAGGGGAGGAGGAAGAGGAGGAGGAGGAAGAGGAGGAAGAGGAAGAGGAGGAGGAAGAGGAGGAGGAAGAGGAGGAGGAGGAGGAAGAGAAAAGAAGTAAAGAGGAGGGGTAGGGAGGAGGAGGAAGAGGAGGAGGAAGAGGAAGAGGAAGAGGAAGAGGAGGAAAAGGAGGAGGAGGAGGAGGAAGAGGAGGCTTATGAGAAGGCGGAAAAGGAAGGGGTAGGGGAGGAGGAGGAGGAGGAGGAAAAGGAAGAGGAGGAAGGGTGTTAAGTTCGGGAAGTAACGAGGCTGGAGACCAGAGTAGTGACAACAGCTCTTTAATAGATGGTGAACCCAGCAGCCTGGCTGGGGAAAAAAAACCCATTATATACTGGTTAACCGGTGGCTTCAACCAATCAGCAACGTGCTTGTTTCCCGCCTAAATATTTAAAGATACATAACACTCCTCCCCTCCCAGAAAACACTTTACCACTATTTACATATTATTTACATGTTATTTTCGGCGTAGTCACGCAAATAACCTGGGCATCTCCTAATTCTTTCGGACCTGCGGTTCAGTCCTGGGTGGTGTTTGAGCTGGTCGGAGGGGCTTCTTTCTCCTCCCAGCTCTTTCTCTAGGCCATCGGGCCCTGGATTACTGGCAGTCTCTTTTCTTGGCCCTCCGGCCTTGGATTACTTTTGAGTTTTCCTGCTGTTTCCATCGGGAACCTGATGGCGTCGCTGGACCTCCGGGACCTCAGCTAAGTCTTGCGCCTCCCGGGTTATGGTCAGCTGTGGGTTCAAATAAGGAGTGGTCATTGTCTGTCTCAGCTAGCTCGGGTTGTTCAGCTATTCGTTTCCTTATCTGATCTATGTGGCGCCTCCATACTCGGTTGTCTTGTAACTCGACTAAGTATGACTTTGGACGGTTGCTTTTATGATTTGCCCTGCGAGCCAACTTGGGCCGTCCCCATAGTTGCGGGCCCACACTCGGTCGCCTATGCCCATTCTCTCGTTTTCTAGTTCCCCTTGTAACCCTCTGGTGTGTAATGGGGATTCAAGCGGTCAAGTGGGCACGGAGTTTCCGTCCCATCAATAATTCGGCTGGGCTTCTGCCTGGAGCAGTGCTTGGGGTTCTGTGCTGAACGGCCAGAAAGAAATCTATCTTTGTTTGCCAGTCACCTGGCTTGTGCCTGGACTATGCCTCCTTAGCGCTCGGACGGAACGCTCTGCAAGGCCATTCGACGCAGGGTGGAAAGGCGCAGAGAGGGCATGTCGGATGCCCTCCTCTGCCAAGTATTCCTCAAACTGGGCTGCCGTGAATTGCGGGCCGTTGTCGGACACCAGAGTGTCCGGCAACCCGTGGGTTGCGAATAGGTGGCGCAGGGCTGCGATTACTGCCTCGGCCGTGGTGGATTTCATGAGTATGATCTCCAACCATTTAGAGAATGCATCGACAACCACGAGGAAGGTTTGGCCGTGGAAAGGGCCAGCAAAATCAATGTGGATTCTTGACCAGGGCCCTTGGGGTTTTTCCCATTCCCTGACTGGGGCCGTTGGGGGTAGAGGTCTGGACTCTTGGCAAGCCTGGCATTTCCCTACCCTCTCAGCAATCTCTGAGTCCATGAGTGGCCACCACACATAGCTTCTTGCTAGCCCCTTCATCCTTACGATCCCTGGGTGACCCTCGTGGAGGAGGTCCAATACCTTTCCCTTAATCTATCCGGGATTACCACCACGATCACCCCATAACAGGCACCCCTTGAGCCGAGAGCTCATCACGTTTTTACAAATTCCTTAAACCGTTGCCCGGCAGCGGCCACCTCTTGTACCCAACGAGTACAGTCCTTAACATAATGTCCCGGTATGATGCCGAGCCACTTCCTTAGATGTGACTGGGCCAGAGTCCAAAGAGTCAATCAGCAGGATGGGCGTCCCGGTGGGATCTTGATCGCCCCTGGTAGTGGGCATCTGCTTAACGCGTCCGCATGCCCACTTCTTTTCCTGGTCGATGCTGCAGCTTGTAAGAATAAGCGGCTAAGAAAATAGTCCATCGAGTCAATCGTGGCGAAAGTGCCACAGGCGTTGGTGATCGCCAGCCAGTATTCCTAACAGCGGTCTGTGGTCAGTCACAATTTCAAAGTCTCGCCCAAAAACATATTCGTGAAATTTTTTCACCCCTGACACAATTGCTAGCGCTTCCTTATCTAACTGGCTATAGTTCCTCTCTGGGGAGGACATCGTTCTGGAGTAGAAGGCTATAGGGGCTTCTGTGCCGTTTGGCAGTTTGTGGCTGAGTACAGCTCCCACCCCGTAAGGGGAGGCATCGCAAACCAGCACTAGTGGCAATGAGCTATGGTACTGGATGAGCAGGCTGTCGCTCGAGAGCAGGTTTTTTAGCAGGGTTTGCAGAGTTTGCCACGATACCGATTGTATCGGCGTTGGCTCCACCAGGGCTTCCGCGATGTCGATGACCTCGGGACCGCAGTGGCTCAAGAAGTATGCCCTTTTGCGGTTGTCTGGAACTCCTTGCAGTTCGTTGGCTTCTAGAAAGCTTTCGAAACGGGTCATATACATTCCCCATTTCTCTCTAGCCGGGTCAAACGGTGCGGGCGGAGTGTAACTCGCCATCTCCGCTTTTCTGCCCTGTGTTTGCTGGGTTCGGTTCTTTCGTGCTTCAGCTCGGTTCTGGTGCTCCTTAGCCTCGAAATCCCACCTTCGTCGCCAGTGTTAAGTTCGGAAGCAGGCTGGAGACCAGGGTAGTGACAACAGCTCTTTAATATATGGTGAACCCAGCAGCCTGGCTGGGGAAAAACAACCCTTTATATACTGTTTAACCGGCGGCTTCAACCAATCAGCAACGTGCTTGTTTCCCGCCTAAATATTTAAAGATACATAACAAAGGGGGTAGGAGTAAGGGAGGAAGAGGAGGAGGAAGAGAAGGATTATGAGGAGGAAGAGGAAGAGAAAGAGGAGGAAGAGGAGGATTATGAGAAGGAGGAAGGGGAGGGAAGGAGGAGGGGTGGAGGAGGAGGAGGCAAAGAACAGGAAGAAAGGTAACATTTTCAAAAAGCAATTATCGAGGGGGTGGAACCATCCTTTGGAACAACAACCAAAAAACAACCAAAAAACAAACCCCTATAAAAGGACCGCTAGAAACAGATGCCATCTATCTGTAAGAATAATTTTCCTACCAAGACAAAGCACTTTTTAATGACTTTTTAATTGACAGCACGGGATAATTAAGCAGATGCCATTCTGAAAAGTTTATTTCCTTTTACTCACCTCCAGTTATGGTAGAGGTGAGCAGCTCACTTAAGCAGGGCGAGTGAAACTTCTCTCTCTCTCTCTCTCTCCCTCCCTTTCTCCCTCCCTCCCTCCCTTTTTTAAAAAAAATTTGCATTTATATCCCGCCCTTCTTCGAAGACTCAGGGCGGCTTACACTATGTTAAGCAATAGTCTTCATCCTATTTGTATATTTATATACAAAGTCAACTTATTGCCCCCAACAATCTGGGTCCTCATTTTACCTACCTTATAAAGGATGAAAGGCTGAGTCAACCTTGGGCCTGGTGGGACTTGAACCTGCAGTAATTGCAAGCATCTGTGTTAATAACAGACTGCATTAGTCTGTTAAGCCACCAGAGGCCCTCCCCCCACTCTCTCTCCATGCAAGCATTGACATTTCTCATCGAGGGGATAGACCGAACTCGCCCACTCCCAGTTTCAAACCTGGTGCCTTAACCACTGGATCAAATATATACAGTAACAAAGTTCCAGGTTGTTGTTTTTTTTCCAAGTTCCTTCTCTAGCCCATCATGCTTTCCTTTCCCACGCTGTAGTTGGGGAGCAGGGCTTCTGCTGATGTGGCGTAAAATAAAATATTTGCTTGTTAGTTACCTTGGGTTTAAAGCTCCAAAGCTGCTCTAATGTGCTAGAGAATCACATTAGCAATCTGGGTTTCGAACAGATGTTAGTGGACTTGATTTCAAACATTTAGAAAATTATTATATCTTTCAGGGCTTGAGAAATTGGTTTTGCTTGCGTGAACATAGAATAATAGATCAGCATATTAAAGGTTTTGGACATACTGCTAGCAACCTAGGCCCACGACTGTCCATTTGACTTTTAGCTACTCGATCAATGCCTTATCCTTGGATGATGGGAAGAGATTTATTTTTATCACCTGGAGTAAATAGACTCTAAGCTGGCATTTTCTGTAATCATCATACTTCTTATCCCTGGGTCCAATTCTAAAACCGGGCTGATGCAAGACAAAATCCATTTAGTGATTCTGGGGTACAATAAATTACCTTGGAATATTAAATATATCTCCCTATTGATCATTTCCAGTTATTATCCCCTTGCATTCACTGAAAAAAGATTGAAGGGTTTAAGAGGATAGTAAAACGGACCTCTGTTGTTTCAAAGTCCGTGTCTCTTTGCAAACATGGCTCTGCTTTTATCTTCCTTGAAGTAGTAGGGTTGATGTAGTTATCACATGGAGGAAGCAGATCAAATAAGCCATCAACAGACACACAGAGATAAACAACATCTACTTACCATTCAACGGAGACAATCAAAAAGCCAAAACTGAAACCAACGAAACAAACACTTCCTCACCAGCAATCAACATCTAGATAAGCAGAGATTAAACCCATGATTAATACTAGATTAACAATCAAGCAATAAATAATACCCCAATCAAGGAACTTAGACAAATAATTCAACAGTAAACAACAGCTTAATCAAGGAACAACCAAGAAGAAACAACACTCTAACCAAAACTGACCAGGCAAGCTGCTATATATAAATAGAGAACAAACTCGTCTCTTCTAGCACTGATGATGAATTTGGGTAATGAAACATCTGCAAAAAACAACCAAGCTTAGAAAGCACCAAGGACCTCATAATTATCCTTCTCCTCCTTGTTCTCCTCCTCCTCTTGTTCTCCTCCTCCTCTTGTTCTCCTCCTCCTTCTCCTTCTCCTCCTCCTTCTCCTCCTCCTTCTCCTCCTCTTCTTCCTCCTCCTCCTCCTTCTCCTCCTCCTCCTCCTTCTCCACCTCCTCCTCCTCCTCCTCCTTGTTCTCCTCCTCCTCCTCCTTCTCTTCCTCCTCTTGTTCTCCACCTCCTCTTGTTCTCCTCCTCCTCTTGTTCTCCTCCTCCTTCTCCTTCTCCTCCTCCTTCTCCTCCTCTTTCTCCTCCTCTTCTTCTTCCTCCTCCTCCTCCTCCTCCTCCTTCTCCACCTCCTCCTCCTCCTCCTTGTTCTCCTCCTCCTCCCCCTCCCCCTCCTTGTTCTCGTTCTCCTCCTCCTTGTTCTCCTCTTCTTTCTCCTCCTTCTTCTCCACCTCCTCCTCCTCCACCACCATTTTTTTATTATTTTGTCATAACAGTATACGTAAACATCAACATAAAACAACAACACACCATAAAAGAAAAAACATATATATAAGTAAAAGTATGCAATAACTATATTAATTTGATATAATGAAAGGGAACAATAGGACAGGAACGGTAGGCACTTTTGTGCTCTTATGCACACCCCTTATAGACCTCTTAGGAATGGGGTTAGGTCAATTCTTCTCCACCACCTCCTCCTCCTTCTTGTTCTCCTTCTCCATTCCACACATCCTTTTAGCAATGATGATATTCCCTACTTGGGTCATGAAACATCTGCAAGAAAACAACCAAGCTCAGAAAGCACCAAGGACCCCATTGTCCTCCTCCTCCTCCTCCTCCTCCTCCTCCTCCTCCTCCTCCTTGTTCTCCTCCTCTTCTTCCTCCTCCTCCTCCTCCTCCTCCTCCTTGTTCTCCTCCTCTTCTTCTTCCTCCTCCTCCTCCTCCTCCTCCTCCTCCTCCTCCTCCTCCTCCTCCTCCTCCTCCTCCTCCTCCTCCTCCTCCTCCATTCCACACACCCTTTTAGCAATGATGATATTCCCTAGCTGGGTCATGAAATGTCTGCAAGAAAACAACCAAGCTGGGAGAGCACTAAGCAGATTAATACTGCAAGTTTGGGATGACCTCTGAAGAGTTCAAGGGTGAATTCTTTGTCATCAAGTCACTTTCCCGACCCTACCCATGATACATGATTTCCACTTCTTGATCCTCCTTCCTATACTAAGGGTTAGGATAAAACATTGGAAAGTGGGGGGGGGGGAAATAGTAGCCACGTTTCAGAATTGGAAACGAAAGAGCATACAAATATATTCAAAATCCTTCCTTTGGAAGAAAGTTTGTTGAAAAATGCAAACTTTTTAGGGCTATATAGCACTTTGGGCCCATTGGAATATAAGTAAGCACCATCTTGTCACCTCCATCCATCATATTTGATTTAAGGAAATGCCTACAGATACCAGCACAAGCTCACACCTGCTTCCAAATACTTTTTTCCCCCCTTTGACTCCTTGCAACCTTTTTATGGAAGATCACTCATGCAACATTCTCAACCTCGTTCCTAAATTAATCCATATGAAGAATGGTTGTAGGAACTGAGTGTGTCTAGTCTAAGAAAAGAAGGACTCGGGGTGACATGATAGCAGGGCTCCAATATCTAAAGGAATGCTACAAAGAAGAGGGGAGGGGGTCAACCTATTCTCCAAAGCAGGGGTCTCCAACCTTGACAACTTTTAAGACTTGTGGACTTCAACTCCCAGAGTTCCTCAGTCAGCTTGGCTGGCTGAGGAACTCTGGCAGTTGAAGTCCACAAGTTTTAAAGTTGCCAAGGTTGGAGACCCCTGCTTCAAAGCACCTGAAGGCAAGACAAGAAGCAATGAATGGAAATGAATCAAGGAGAAAAGTAACCTAAAACTCAGGAGAAATTTCCTGACAGTGAGAACAATTAATCAGTGGAAACAACTTGCCTGCAGAAGTTGTGAATTCTCCAACACTGGAAGTTTTAAAGAAGATGTTGGATGACCATTTGTCTGAAATGGTAGAGGGTTTCCTGCCTGGGCAGGAGTTTGGACTAGAAATTCCCTTCCAACTCCGTTATTTGTACAAGAAAACCCCCCAGGAAGGACCTCAACAGCCTAAATCCAACCAATACTACAACAATCAACAATTAACCAACCAAAGTTAAGGCTAAATGAGCAGCGATGACACAGGGGTTAGAAAGTTTCTTCTGCTGACTGCTGTCTGTCTGCAATTTGGCAGTTCGATTCTCACCCAGGCTCAAGGTTGACTCAGCCTTCCATCCTTCTGAGGTGGGTAAAATGAAAACCCAGATTGTTGAGGGCAAGAGGCTGACTCTGTAAACCGCTTAGAGGCGGCTATAAAGCACTGTGAAGCGGTATATCAGTCTAAATGCTGTTGCTATTGTTCCTCAACCTTAGCATGTTGTGTAAAATATGCTAATAAATTAGAACTGCCAAAAAAACAATTGCTACCAACCTGCCTTCCATTGAAGACCTGTATACTGCATGAATCAAGAAGAGGGCTGTGACAATATTTACAGACTCCTCGCATCCTGGACATAAACTGTTTCAACTCCTATCCTCAAAACGACGCTATAGAACACTGCACACCAGAACAACTAGACACAGGGACAGTTTTTTCCCGAAGGCCATCACTCTGCTAAACAAATAATTCCCTCAACACTGTCAAACTATTTACAGAATCTGCATTACTATCTTCTCATTGTTCCCATCACCCATCTCCTTCCACTTATTACTATATGACTGACAACCTTGTTGCTTGTATCCTTACTCAGCAGACTAAGTCTGTCTGTTATTAACACAGCTGCTTGCAATTACTGCAAGTTCAAGTCCCACCAGGCCCAAGGTTGACTCAGCCTTCCATCCTTTATAAGGTAGGTAAAATGAGGACCCAGATTGTTGGGGGCAATAAAGTTGACTTTGTATATAATACACAAATGGATGAAGACTATTGCTTAACACATTGTAAGCCACTCTGAGTCTTCGGAGAAGGGCGGGATATAAATTCAAATAAAAAAAATATTGATATTGATTGTTTCCTGATTGCTTATTTGTACCCTGTGACTATCATTAAGTGTTGTACCTTAGAATTCTTAATGATCTTTTCTTTTTATGTACACTGAGAGCATATTCACCAAGACAAATTCCTTGTGTGTCCAATCACACTTGGTCAATAAAAAACTCTATTCTATTCTAAAAGCAACTGTTAACTATTCAATTAACCTGATTAGGTGTTGGTTGAATGTAGCCAGTGAGCTTTAAAAGGTGCATTGGTTGCAGGAATTAGGTATGTCTAATTTAATGAAAAGAAGGTCTAGGAGTGACATTATGGCTGTCTTCCAATATTTGAGGGGCTGCCACAAAGAAGATGGGGGTCAAGCTATTCTCCAAAGCACCTGAAGGCAGGAGAAGAAGCAACGGGTGGAAACTAATGAAGGAGGGTGGCATGGTTTGCCTTCAGAAGTTGTGGGTGATTCTTCACAGGATGTTTTTAAGAAGAGATTGTACAACCATTTGTCTGGTGTGGTATAGGACAGAGGTCTCCAACCTTGGCAACTTTAAGACTTGTGGACTTCAACTCCCAGAATTCCTCAGCCAGCTTTGCTTTAAGACTTGTGGACTTCAACTCCCAGAATTCCTCAGCCAGCTTTGCCTTAAGACTTATAGACTTCAACTCCCAGAATTCCTCAGCCAGCTTTGCCTTAAGACTTGTGGACTTCAACTCCCAGAATTCCTCAGCCAGCTTTGCCTTAAGACTTATAGACTTCAACTCCCAGAATTCCTCAGCCAGCTTTGCCTTAAGACTTGTGGACTTCAACTGCCAGAATTGCTGGGAGAGGAATTCTGGCAGTTGACGTCCACAAGTCATAAAGTTGCCAAGGTAGGAGACCCCTGGTATAGGATGTCCTGCTTGAGCAGTGGGTTGGACCAGAAGATCTCCAAGATCCCTTCCAATTCTGTTATTCTGTTATTTTTGCTTTGAAACCTGAAATAGGATGAAATTGAGATTTTGGAGCAGTTCCAGCAAAAATGATGCCAAGTTGTAAAAATAATAATGATTTAGCCATTCATAGAGCCATTAATCCAAGAGATAAGAAGTGATACTTCTAACACTGGGAGGTATGGATACTGGCTCATGAATAGTCCAGAATTATTCCGTTTTAATTCTGGCTCATGGATATATCAAATCTCCTTGCTGTCCATGACTCTAGCAGGCTGATCAGATAACCCCAAAATTCTCAAATTCTTGGCTCATATGTCTGGAACCATTCAAGATGGGGCATCTGGTGGCTCAGGCTGGTAAGACAGTCTGTTATTAACAGCAGCTGCTTGCAATTACTGCAGGTTCAAGTCCCACCAGGCCCAAGGTTGACTCAGCCTTCCATCCTTTATAAGGTAGGTAAAATGAGGACCCAGATTGTTGGGGGAAATAAGTTGACTTTGTATATAATATACAAATGGATGAATGTATCTTTTCTTTTATGTACACTGAGAGCATATGCACCAAGACAAATTCCTTGTGTGTCCAATCACACTTGGCCAATAAAATTCTATTCTATTCTATTCTATTCAAATGGATGAAGACTATTGCTTAAAACAGTGTAAGCCGCCCTGAGTCTTCAGAGAAGGGCAGGATATAAATTCAAATTTAAAAAAAAAGATGAATGGCTAGGAATTGGGTAGAAATATATTTTACACCTTTGCAGAGCCTCGAATTGCTTAGTGCTTCCAACTAAATCACTATGCCTTAAAACAATTTACTGTTCTAGTTTGTGCTATAAATGTAGCTTGAGATGAACGGTGTTTGAAAACTATAGAAAAAGACTCCGGAGTCCCTCCATTCTCAGAAAATGAGATATCAGACATATTTCATACACTTTTTTTAATATTCAGAAGTTCTGTGTAAATGCAGGAGAATAACTTTGCAACTAAGCCAAAAGAGAGAGAAAGAGAAAGAGAGAGAGAAAGTGGAGGGAAAGGAAGGAAGGAAGGAAGGAAGGAAGGAAGGAAGGAAGGAAGGAAAGAGGGAGGGAAGGAAGAGGAAGAAAGAAAGAAAGAAGACAGACTGACAGAAAGACAGACTGACAGACTGATAGACTGACTGACAGACAGACAGACTAAAGAAAAAGAGAAAGAGAAAAAGAGTGAGAAAGGAAGAGTGAGAAAAAGAAAAGAGAGGGGTGGAAAAGAGAAAGAGAGACAGGAAAAGAGGAAGAAAGAGAAAAAGAGAGAAAAAGAGGAAGAGGAACAGAGCATGTGAGAGAGAAAAAGAGGGAGAAAGAGAGAAAAGAAAGAGTGAGAAAGAGAAAGATAGTTTCACAATTTCCTTTCTTCAATTTTAAAACAGAGCGCATTTTCAATGGCTAAAAAATAGTTACATTTTTATTCCTTTGCTTTTATTAATATGTTATTATTATATTTTTATTAATATTAGTTAAATAACTATGATGGCGCTGGTGTTTAAGATTCAATGCCAGCCCAGATGCTCCCCCCCCCAAAAAAAAATTGGTGGTACCTCCAATTCTCGATGCTAGAGACAAAGCAGAACAAAATCATTTTTGCACATGGCCCCAAAGGCATTTAAATGGTTTAAAAGGCAAAGCAAACCCCTCAATGCCTATTAAAAAAAATGTGAAAGCTTGAACTCATTTGCCTGTATGTGATTAAGCTCAACTCAGTGGATTCCCAGCATCTCCAGAAAGGAGAAGGTTGAAGTGGTCTCTTCTCTGGTTTAATTAGAGTAGAGTTGGAAGGGATCTTGGAGGTTGTCTAGTCCAGTGGTCACCAACTGGTGGTCCATGGACCACTGGTGTCCCGCAAGAAAATTTTGGTGGTCCGCAGAAAAATTATTTGCATTTTTTATATTGCACTAAATCAGGGGTCCTCAAACTACGGTCCCTGGGCCGGATACGTGCAATGAACGTTTGTGTTGCTGCAGAGAGTCTCCCCTGCTTTGGGGTCTTGGGGGATGTGGGTCGGAGGGGGACAGAAATTCTGACTTGGGGTCTGCTTCAGCCTCCTGGTGTGGGGCTTTGGGTGAAGGCTGGAGGGAAGCGCCGCTGGTGGCAAAGAGCCGGAGGGCCTCATTCCAGTGGGACTGCATCATGGCCTGGAACTGGCTGACCATCTCAGCCCCCTGAGCCTCCAGGCGCCAGTCCCTGACCTTGCACTCCCACAGATCTTCCCTCTGCTTGGAAAGCCTATGCTCCTAGTCCTCGGTGAGGTGTTTCTGCTGAGCCTCCTTCTCGGTCAGATCCAATTTGAACTGAGCTCTTTTGCCAACTCTTTCTCGTGGTGGCTGCTTAGCTCCAACACCTGCTTCCTGTTGGGACTCTAAGGAGGCGAGGGGTGGCTAGGAGGGGAGGGGCAAGTCGAGGCTGGTGAGGCACCCCTCGACACGAGTGACATTGAGTTGACCATGCCCACCCAGTCACATGACCACCTAGCCACGCCCACCCAGCCAGTTATTAGGCAGATCTTATTAGTGGTTCGTGGGATTTAGTGGTCCCTGAGGTCCAAAAAGTTGGGGACCCCTGGTCTAGTCCACCCCCCTGCTCGAGCAGGAGACCCCATATAATTTCAGGCAAATGGCTGTCTAGTCTCCTCTTAAAAACCTCCAGTGATGAAGCACTCACAACTTCTGGTGGCAAGCTGTTCCACTGGTTAATTGTCCTCACTGTTAGATGTTTCTGCTTCATTCCAGGCTGCTTCTCTCCTTGATTAGTTTCCACCCATTGTTTCATGTCTTACGTTCTGGTGCTTTGGAAAATAAGTTGACCCCCCCTCCTCTTTGTGGTAGCCTCTCAAATACTGGAAGACTACCATCGTGTCCCCCCTAGTCCTTCTTTTCTCTAGACTAGACACACCCAATTCCTGCAACCATTCTTCATAAACTGCTAAATAAACTGCTAAATTCACAAACTGTTAACTTTAAATAGACTTTTCGATTCATAAACTGCTAAATAGCCAACAGCTTCTTTATCTTTACCCTGGCCCTGAATTACAACAAATTGATCGCAGAGTTAAAGGATCATCATTCTCCAGGAATTTACATGAATCAAAATCACATTAGTACCAAAAGATCTGTAGCAACAGATCAATACTCCATTCCTTCACATAAAAATACAGCAGAAGTGGTATTCAGCTGCTTCAGACCAGTTTGCCCGAACCGGTAGTAGAAATCACAGGTGGGCCACCCATCCACCTTGGCTCTGTGCCATCCTATTTAGGCATGTTTTTGCGGCTGGGCGCATGCACGGAAGAGTGAACCAGTAAATAACATAATGTGAAATCCACAGCTGAAATACAGGTAGTCCTTATGACTGCAAATTGAGCCCTGTCGTGTCCCCCTCCCCCTCCGACGACCAGGACAAGGGAGTCCGTATCAAACGTGGCAACGAAACCTCTGCAGCTCGCCAAAGTCCTTCGAGGTTTCTCAGGGCAGGCAGGAGTCCAAGTTGTGACTTCAGCAAACCAGATGAGACTTTGCTTGACTCAAGGTTGGAATGCCAAAAGCAGGTCCTTTATATAGGCTGTGGGGTGTGGCTCCATGACTCAGCATTTATCCAGGCCTGCCCCTCCCTTCCTTCTGCTGGCGTCGCCTCTCAGATCTCCGGAAGCGAGGATCCTCCCACTCTGAATTGTCTTCAGCTGTCTCTACTGTCGGCATCTGGGAAAGGGAGGGGTCAGAGGGAGCAGGTCCGGGTAATTGCACCACTTGGCTGACTTCCTGCTCTGACGGCTGCATCAGCTGCATTGAAGGAACACACACTGAATTAGTCAGCTGTCTTGGGCTTATCTGTTCGCTCCTGACTTCCCCTCCAGGCATGGGGCCAGGGCTGGGGGCTGGAGGCATGACAGGCCGTTCATCTTCATTATCAGACTCGGAGTCTGATAACAAGTCCAGTTGGTAATGGGAGGAGCCCGGCTGAGGAGAGGAGGGAGGACAAGTCACAACAAGCCCAAACATTCTAAGTGAGACGGTTGTGAAGTGAACTTTGCCCCGTTTTATGACCTTTCTTGCCACCGTTGTTGAGTGAATTACTGCAGTGGGTTCAGTTAACAACCTGGTTGTTAAGTGAATCTGGCGTGCCCTTTTGACTTGGCTTGTCCGAAGGTCGCCAAAGGGGGATTACATGACCCCAGGACACCGCAACGGTCATAAATGTGAATCAGTTGCTAAGCGTCTGAATTCTGATCACGTGACCAAGGTGATGTGGAAAAGGTCATAAGTGAGAAAAACGGACATAAGTCTTTTTTTTTTTTCAAATGCAATGTGACTTCAGACGATCATTAAATTAAATGCATATCTATATAAAGAGCCATGGTGGCGCAGTGGTTAGAATGCAGTATTGCAGGCCAATTCTGCTGATTGCCAGCAGTTCGATCCTGACCAGCTCAAGGTTGACTCAGCCTCCCATCCTTCTGAGGTTGGTAAAATGAGGATCCAGATTTTGGGGACAAGATGCTGACTCTCTAAACCGCTTAGAGAAGGGCTGGAAAGCTCTATGAAGCGGTATATAAATCTAAATGATGTTGCTATTGCTATTGCTATATGCACCTTCAGCATTTCTTCCTAAATTCCACTTTAATGTAATTTCTGAGAATGCACTGCAACAGGTAGAAGCGATTTCCCCTTTAAAGGAATTTTCTGTATTTAAAAAAGGGATCGGGGAATTGAGAGTGTGATTATGTGTGGAGTGACTAGAGATTATAATTTAAGATTTATTTTGGATTATGATTGTTAGTTTTTTGTTTTTGTTTTTTTTTATTGAAAGAGTTTTAAAAAACAAAAACATTTTCTTTTCCCCCTCCTCCCAAAAAACCCTTCCCCTACCTCCCCGGCTTCACGGGTCAATCACAAGGTATTGTTATACATAAACCAAACATAGAATAAAATTTTCCCTTCCAATCCAAATAACCACATCCAAAGCTTTTCGTCTCCCAACCCCCTCCCCATTACATAAAATAACTTTCTAATTATTCAAAGGCAATCTGATATTTCTTAATCTGATATCTGTTTTGTAGATAATCAATCCATTTTTCCCATTCAATTAAATATCTTTCCTGCGTATTGTCTTTTAAAAACGCTGAGATTTTAGCCATCTCAGCCAAATTAATGACTTTCAGTATCCATTCTTATGATTGTTAGTTTTAATACCCTGCATTTTGTTCTGGGAAGTCGGGGGGGGGGGTAAGGGGGAGGGGAACTGGGGTGGGGGTTGAGGGTAGAGGATGGAGTGATGGTTAATGTACAGGGATTATTGAAGATGTATAAATATAATTAATGTAGGGTCGGGTCTGCCCAGCTACCATTTTAAAATGGTGGGGAGGGAGAAAAGAGGAGAGAGTAGGAGGTAGGAAAGAGGAGAAGAGGGGTAGAAGAGGGAGAAGAGGAAGGAAGAGGGGTAGAAGAGGGAGAAGGAAGGTGTAGGGTGGAGGGAGGAGAGGATGTAGATAAGAGAAGGGGAGGAAGGTCTGGAAAGTAGAAGAAGGTAGAAGAGGGAAGAGAATTAAAAGGAGGGGGTGGTAACTGGGCAAGCCCAACTAATTGTATATGACTGTACATTGGATGAACTGTTGGATATGATTGTAAAAATAAAACTTTTTTATTAAAAAAAAAAGGGATCTTTGAATTTGACCTCAGATGCTGATGAAGGTAAAACATCATCCGTTGATAAGTACAAATTGTACGCAAGGAGTCCTCCACTTACGACTGGTCACTCGACAACCTGTCAAAGTTGCGATGGACCACAAAGAAGATACTTAGGATTCAGAGTCAAAGATCTGATGATTACTCCCCCCACAATTTGGTCAAGCGATCACATTTTGGGTGCTTGGCAATCAGCCCACATTTATGGCCGTTCGCCGGAGGTCATCCAGTCCAACCCCTTGCTCAAGCAGCATTTCAATCAAGTGCCTCTCAAGTCTTTTCTTAAAAGCCTCCAGTGATGGAGCTCCCACAACCTCTGGTGGCAAGCCGTTCCACTGGTTAATTGTTCTCATTGTCATGGTATTTCTCCTTACTTCTAGGTTGCTTTCTCCTTGGTTGGTTTCCATTCATTGCTTCTTACCTTCAGGTGCTTTGGAAAAGCACCAGATTAATAGCACATAATTAATCAATCAATCTATGATTGTCGTATTCAAAAATGGCCAAGTGGCAAGTCTTTCATTTTTTTTTTATAAATAGCTAGGTAGCTAGGTAGACACACAGACACACAGACAGATGATAGATAGATAATAGATAGATAGATAGATAGATAGATAGATAGATAGATAGATAGATAGATAGATAGGTAGGTAGGTAGGTAGGTGGGTAGGTGGGTAGATGTGTAGATGGATAGATTGGTAGATGAATAGATGGTAGATATCTATATCTATCTATCTATCTATCTATCATCTATCTATCTATCTATCTATCTATCTTCTATTCTATCTATCTATCTATCTATCTTCTATTGATCTATCTATCTATCTATCTATCTATCTATCTATCTATCTATCTATCTATCTATCTATCTCATATCTGTCTTCTATCTATCTATCTGTCTGTCTGTCTGTCTGTCTGTCTGTCTGTCTGTCTATCTATCTATCTATCTATCTATCTATCTATCTATCTATCTATCTATCTATCTATCTAAAATTATGGGCCGTTCCGCTTGCTTACTGACTCTTGACGTCTTGAAATGTTGGTGAAGGAAATTGTCATTAGTCTGTTTCTTCTGGAGGCTCTCTTTTATACAATCTCAAAACAAACCAAGACTCCTAGATTGCAGAAAGGTGTTTATTTTCTGATAATGACCAGTCAGTGCTCATTAGCTGGCTAAAACTCAATCCCTCCAGGGAACAGGATATTGTTTGTAGGGTTATTTTCTTATTCATGAGCCTATCCATTATTTAGCCATTCCAACTGTTGCATGACATAACGCCAAGCCCAAAACTATTGGCTCTTTAACTCCGCTCAGATAACTTTTCAGCCAGCCATTTGGAGAAGGGTCATGGCATCACGAGGCACAGATTGTGCCAAGGAATGAGAAATGAGCTCTTGGATTGAGGACGATCGTTGCAGAAAATCATTAATAGATTTAGAAAACTTAGAACTCCGCTGCCTTCGACAGGACGTGTGTTTAACTCATAGAATCATCTATTGCAATGTCCTTCCTGTCGAAGACTACTTCAGCTTCAATCGCAACAATACACGAGCACACAATAGATTTAAGCTTAATGTTAACCGCTCCAATCTTGATTGCAGAAAATGTGACTTCAGTAACAGAGTTGTTAATGCTTGGAATACACTACCTGACTCTGCAATCTCTTCTCAAAATCCCCAAAGCTTCAACCAAAAACTGTCTACTGTTGACCTCACCCCATTCCTAAGAGGTCTGTAAGGGGCGTGCATAAGAGCCCCAAAGTGCCTACCGTTCCTGTCCTAATGTTTCCTTTCGTTATATCCAATTAATATAGTTATTACATACTCATACTCATATATATGCTTATATATTGTATAGTTATTTCATGCTTATGCTTATATATACTGTGTGACATAAATATATTAATAAATAAATAAATAAATAGCACTAGCACTAGCACTTAGACTTGGAGGTGGAGCTCTCGCCTCACAATCAGGAGGCTGTGAGTTCGATCTTAGGTAGAGGCAGATATTTCTCTCACTGGGCACAATGAGAATGTCAGGGTTCTGATGGATGCCCTAACTAAATCATGATCCTCGAGCCAAGCTTCAAAAGAAATCCAGTTATTTATTAAGAGCTTCATGTCGGCACGTTCCAAGTGAAGCCGACTCTGACCCCATGCCCCAATCATGGCCCTGTTTCCACCCTCCCTCCCCACAGAGTGTGTCATCAGTCACATTCGCCGATGGAGCAATTTCGTGGGTTGTAGAGATCACTCCCCTCCAGCTGCTGTGGGTAACCCTGGGAGACAGCCTTGAGAGAGATGTGTCTGGAATGTGCTCTTGCATTTGGCTGCCATGCTGCTTCATCGGCTTCCCATCCCCCTTGCCTATGGCAACTCGAGAGCAGGCCAGGGATGCTTTGCAAATTGACAGAGAATATATCTGCTGAACAAAACTCCACATTGGCAACAGGAAAGGCATCTGGCCATTAAACACTCTGCTAGCTCCATTCAGTTACCCAGACTCCAACCCGCAAGGGTTTATGCGGTCGTTAAAAGATGATGATGAATAGCACTTAGACTTATATACCACTTTACAGTACTTTACAGCCCTCTCTAAGAGGTGTACAGAGTCAGCCTCTTGCCCCAACAATCTGAGTCCTCATTTTACCCACCTCAGAAGGATGGAAGGCTGAGTCAACTCTGAGCCAATCAGGATCGAATTGCTGGCAGTCGGCAGAGTTAGCCTGCAATACTGCATTATAACCACTATACACCATGAAGGAAGGGAGGGAGGAAAATAGCACTTAGACTTATATACCGCTTTACAGTGCTTTTACAGCCCTCTCTAAGCGGTTTACAGAGTCAGCCTCTTGTTCCCAACAATCTGGGTCCTCATTTTACCCCCCTTGGAAGATGGAAGGCTGAGTCAACCTTGAGCCTGGTGAGATTTGAACTATTGGCAGTTGGCAGAGTTAGCCTGTAATACTTCTTTCTAACCATTGCACACTATGGAAGGGAGGGAGGGAGGGAGGGAGAGCAAGAGCACTTAGACTTATCTACCGCTTCACAGTGCTTTTAAAGCCCTCTCTAAGGGCTCAGCCTCTTGCCCCCAACAATCTGGGTCCTCATTTTACCCACCTCGGAAGGATGGAGGGCTGAGTCAACATTGAGAATCGATGAGAATCGAACTGTCGAACTGCTGACAGCTGGCTGCAAGCAGAAATAGCCCGCAGTACTGCATTCCAACCACTGTGCCACCACGGTTCTTATTAATATGCTTTCTTCCAGAAAGGAGGTGAAAAAATTGAGTAGATTCTTCCAATAGAAAGCCTGCTGGATTAGGTGATCCCCAAAGTCCATCTTGTGTTGCCACATGAGTCTATTCTCTAGGTGGGCATGGTGGCATATTGTCATGCTCCCCCCCCCGCCCCCGCCCCCAAAAAAAGAAAATTGAAGAAAGACACAAAGGGTTACTCTAAAGCTGTTTCCTTTATCGTTTCTCTCCTAGAGGCAGCCATCTTGCCAAACCAAAGCAACTACTTCAGTGGTGGGATTCAGCCGGTTCGGGATGGTTTGGGTGAACCAGTAGTTAAATTGCTGGCTGGCCCCGCCCCTTCCATCCCTTCCCTTCCAGGAATCCTCACGTACCGCATTTTGGCTCCCAGGTAAGTGCAGGAAGGCCTCCTAGGCCCAAAACGAGATGCTGGGGTGTGGGTTGGTGCCCCCCCCCGGCCTGTTTTCGCTCCCAGGAAGCTTCAGGGAGGCCTCCTAGGTCCAAAATGGGTTGCAGGGGGGTGCAGCATGGACCCGCAGCCTGTTTTTGCTTCCATGGGGGTGGAGGAGGCCGAGTGCTGCCTGTCACACACCCCTGGCCACGCCCACCATGACCACGCCCACCCAGCCAGTCATTAGGGCAGAGAACCGGTTGTGAAATTATTTGAATCCCACCACTGAACTACTGGGTGCTTTCCCAAAAGGCAAGTGGACTTTGTTTTTTTTTTCCTTGAAGATGTTTTGCTTCTCATCCAAGAAGCTTCCTCAGTTCGGACTGAATGGTGGGGAATGCAAGGATGTATATTCCGTGCAGTCATCTGGTTGTCTGCACTCTTTCTGAGAGTCATTGAGGCCACGGAGTTTTATCTGTGCCTTCAGGCTCACAAATTATTTGCACTATTCAGGTGACCCTGAGGGTACAAATAAAGTGGCCTGTTGTAAGCCAGGCCCAAGTAGGTAGTAGGAAACTCAGTCCATGAAAAAACAAAAAAACTTTATTCGAACAGCTGAGAATTGCTTCATTCCCAGCGTCGTTCAACTCAATTAAAACAAATTCCTCCCAACACAAATTCCTCAGTCCTATCGCAAACCTTGGTCCAATTGGGCAAACTGCCAAAGGCCTTTCTTGGCAAACGTTCAGAAGTCACAAAAATAAATGCAAGATGTAGACGAAGCAGAAGATGAAGCTACCAACATTGTTTTCCGGCAAAGCCCACATGCCATTGCTGGTCTTTTAAGCCTTTTGGGAAAGGCCAATCATCTCTTGGCCCTACTCCCGAGTTGTCCTTTTTGCTTGAGCTGCTCTTGCCTTCTGGCAGCTCTTCTCATGTGAGCATTAGGAACAGGCTCCTCCTGGTCCTCTGCCTCACTACTATCAGGCTCTGGAAGCTCTGGAATCCGTACCTCACTCCCCAATGGCCCTGGCCCCACCTCAGCCTCATTGCTGTCCGTCTCCGTTGCCAGCTCCACAGGCTGCTGATGGACCACAATATGGCCTCAATGATTCTCAAAAAGAGTGGTAATGACCACATGTCTGTTGTGCCTCGTCCTCCCTCCTCTCCTCAGCCGGGCCCCTCCCGTCTCCTCCCGGGCCTGCTATCAGACTCCGAGTCTGATAATGAAGATGAACGGCCTGTCATTCCTCCAGCCCCCGGCCCTGGCCCCATGTCCGGACAGGATATCAGGAATGAACAAAAAACCTCACTCATACGGCCTGTGTTCCTTTGGCTCAGCAATCAGAGGAAGTCAGCCACAGATTGGAATTACTCGGGCCTACTCCTTCTGACCCCTCCCTTTCTCAAATAGCAGAAGACAATTCAAAGTGGGAGGATCCTCACTTCCAGAGATCTGAGAGGCGACGCCAGCAGAAGGAAGGGAGGGGCAGGCCTGGATAAATGCTGAGTCATGGAGCCACACCCCACAGCCTATATAAAGGTTTTGGCATTCCAACTTTGAGTCAGGCAAAGTCTCATCTAGTTTGCTGAAGTCACAACTTGGACTCCTGCCTGCTCTGAAAACCCTCGGAGGAATTTGGCAAAGCTGCAGAGGCTTCGTGGCCACGCCTGATACGGACTTCTTAGACCCGGTCGTCGGAGGGGGAGGGGGACACGACAATGTCTTCCCCATCGACTGCATGTCCGAAGGTCACCAAAGGAGAGCACATGACCCCGGGGACACTGCAACCGTCATAAATACGAGCCAGTTGCAAAAAGTCAGCCTTCTGATCATGTGCCCAATGCTTGCAAGTGTGGAAAATGGTTATAAGTCACTTTTTTTCCCAATGCCGTTGTAACTTTGGTCCCTCAATGAACTGTTGTAAGTCGAGGACTACCTGCATTGCTCTTCCCACTGCAGCTCCTCGCTGCAACACAATACACACCTTAATTTCCTTAAAAAGGAAGAGCACCAGAAACGTCCCCCAAACGTTAATGAGATGTACAACAATTACCTTCAACGTAGAGTAACAATCCCGCGGAAAGCTCGGGGCAGGAGGAAAAAGGTGAGAGCATATGTAAAGTGTCTGATTACATTTTAATTAAAAAGCAATTGAAAACATTGAAAACATACCCATTTCTTCAACCTCCCTTGCAACCAGACAGGACAACAACCCAAATAAATTTCGGTTAATTTATTGCTTTATTAGTTGCCGTTTATACACGACTTGAAGCTTTAGAAATGGCCTTAGAAAGTTTCATTATACCTTTCGCTCAGGGGTGAAATGCTCCCGGTTCGGACCGGTTCGGGAGATCCAGTAGCGATGGGGGGGCGGGTAATTTGGAGAACCGGTAGCAAAAATCCCTGCCCTCCCCCTCCCCCCGCTCGCCCATGCCCACCCAATCGCATGCCTACTTGGCAGCGTGCTGCTTCTTTTGGGCTCGCTCGCTTTTCCCGCCTTGCTTCGGCTGCTGCAATCAATTGCATCAGCTAGCAACTCAATCTGCCTGCCTGCAATCCATCTCATCGGTGAGCAACTCAATCTGTCTGCCTTGTCCCTTCAATTGGGTAAGTAACTGGTTTTTTTTTGCAGGGGGGAGCTTTAAAAAAATAATTGGGGTTTTTCTTAGGACTTTTATTTATTTATTTATTTAGACATAGGAATTTAAAGTTAAGGAAGTTTTAAATTCAGCTGCTTTTATCTAAAAATATAAATTAAATAAAATAATAAAATAAAATACTTGTGCAGCTTTCTGAGATTTGGTGTGTTTCTGTAATGTTTCACTCTAACTACACAAACACATAAAATCTCACAAAGCTGAATGTGGCATTTTGTGTGTGAGAGAGAGTCAGTTGTGTTGTGTTGTGTGTGTGTAAAGCGTGAAAGTTGGGTTTTGAGATTTTTGTGGCTGTGTGAAGTTCCTGCTTGTTGCAGGGGCCATTTTGGGTGAAGTGCAGCTGCTTTTACATTGTGTGTGAGTCATTTGTGTTCTGTTGTGCTTCGTGTGTATGTGTGTGCAAAGTGTGAAAGTTGGGTTTTGGTACCTCTTATTATTTTGTGTACTTTGTTTATTATTTTTATTATTTATTGTTAATGGCCACGCCTGCCCGGTCACCTGACCACCAAGCCACGCCTACCAATTAAGCCAAGCCCACAGAACCGGTAGGGAAAATTTTTAGATTTCATCCCTATTTTGCTTTGATGGGTATATCACACTGTTGCTGTTGTTGTTTTTGGTTCAGCTATACCCAAGATTGTAGTTGTGTAGTCTTCACTGAGTTGGGCTGGAGATGAATCACCCAACTCCATATCTTAGTGCAACAGATGGAAATTCTGATTGAAAAGCTTTCCTTCTTAACTCAAAGTCAGGTGTCCTTGACCTACGACCGTAATTGAGCCAGACAATTATGTTCACAAAGTAGGTTGCTTTTTTGTGGGGTTTTTTTTTTTTTGCAGTGGTCATTAAGCAAATGGGATTATTGTAGAGCAAATACTGCAGGTATTAAAGGAAATTGTAAATGCCTACAACCCTCCTCCCAGTGTCCCGTTGTCATGTCCTGTTGTCACATGACAATGGGACACTGCAAGCAACTGTAAATTGTTACAATGGTGGCTCAGACTGCTAAGACAGTATGTTATTAACACAGCTGCTTGCAATTACTGTAGGTTCAAATCCCACCAGGCCCAAGGTTGACTCAGTCTTCCATCCTTTATACGGTAGGTAAAATGAGGATCCAGATTGTTGGGGGCAATAAGTTGACTTTGTATATAATATACAAATGGATGAAGACTATTGCTTGACATAGCGTAAGCCGCCCTGAGTCTTTGGAGAAGGGCGGGATATAAATGCAAATAATAAATAATAAATAAATAAATACGGAGAGGTTGCCAAACTCTCAAAATTAAGTCATGTGATATCAGTGGGAGGAGCTTGGGTTTAATTATCGTTCTAACCTGTGGACTCCCTGTACTTTTCCTGGTACATTTGCAACAACGTGCCTTATTTGCGCTTTCGTTGCAGTTCCACAGAGATGGTCAACTTATTTTTATGAGAACAAGAGGTCAACTTATTTTCCAAAGCACCAAAAGGCAAGAAGACAAGAAACAATGGATGGAAACTAATCAAGGAGAGAAGCAACCTGGAACTAAGGAGAAACTTCCTTAAGAGTGAGGACAATCAACCAGTGGAACGGCTTGCCACCAGAAGTTGTGGGTGCTTCATCACTGGAGGTTTTCAAGAAGAGACTAGACAGTCACTTGTCTGAAATGGTATAGTCTCCTTCTTGAGCAGGGGGTTTAATCAGGGGTGAAATCCAACAGATTCAGACAGGTTCTGGAGAACCAGTAGTGGAAATTTTGAGCAGTTAGGAGAATCGGCAGCAGAAATTTTGAGTAGTTTGGAGAATCAGCAAATACCACCTCTGGCTGGCTCCAAAGTGGGGAGGGAATGGAGATTTTGCAAAGCTTTCCCCCAGGAATGGGGAGGGAATGGAGATTTTGAGGATCCTTCCCCTGCCACACCCACCAAGCCACGCCTACCAAGCCACACCACACCTAACCAAGCCATGCCCACAGAACCGGTAGTAAAAAAAAAATTGGATTTTACCACTTGGTTCCAATCAATCAGAATAGGGCTTGGAAGAGACATTAGAGGTCTTCTAGTCCGACCCCCTGCTCAAGCAGGAGAACCTCTATTACTCCAGACAAATGGAGGTCCAGGCTCTTCTTCAAAGCCTCCAGCGATGAAGCACCTACAACTTCTGAAAGTCAAAGCCGTTTCACTGGTTTATTGCTCTCCCCGTTAGGAAGTTTCTCCTTGATTAGTTTCCATCCATTGTTTCTTGTCTTGCTTTCTGGTGCTTTGGAAAATAAATTGAACCCTGCCCTTCTCTGATTGGACTAGAACAGTGGTCTCCAACCTTAGCAACTTTAAGCCTGGAGGACTTCAACTTCCAGTTTTGACAAGTTGGAGTCCTCCAAGCTTAAAGTTGACAAGGTTGGAGACCCCTGGACTAGAAGAAGACGACTAGACACAGGGCCTCTGGTGGCTCAACAGACTAATGCAGTCTGTTATTAACAGCAGCTGCTTGCAATTACTGCAGGTTCAAGTCCCACCAGGCCCAAGGTTGACTCAGCCTTCCATCCTTTATAAGGTAGATAAAATGAGGACACAGATTGTTGGGGGCAATAAGTTGACTTTGTATATAATATACAAATGGATGAAGACTATTGCTTGACATAGTGTAAGCCGCCCTGAGTCTTCGGAGAAGGGCGGGATATAAATGCAAAATAAATAAAAAAGATGTCCATGGTACCTTCCAGCCTCTATTCTGTATAGAATAGGTGGCTGGTAAGCACAGCTGGATTGATTCATCTTCTGCTCAAACATCCCACCCACCTCCCAACTCGAACGTACTGTAGTTATATTTCAGGGCTGCCGAAGAAGGAACAGAAGAGATAAAACAGGCTATTGGCTTAAATGACTTTGCCACTCTGACAGCTCAGAAGAGTAACAGCAGATGCCCGAACATATGTCTTTGGAGGCATCACATCCAATAATTCCAGATTCTACAAAGGCAGCTGCAAGAGCTGAGCATTTTAGAAGAAAGTGACATTTCAGTGTTTCATTGCTCCGCAACGTTGCAGCTTCCCTCCCTCCTTCCTTCCTTCTTTCCCTCTCCTTGAATCTGTATCTTAAAAAGGTAGAGCTCTCCTACCAGCTGCTACCAGCTCCCTTGGGAGTTGGCTAATAATAGCATTCCCATCTTCTGCCAAAAGGTAGGAAGGCAGCAAACTTCGGAGGATGCGAAGCAAACAGGATGGAAATTTCTCTGTCTCCCTTATGGTTGTCTCAAATGCTCAGTGAATTTAAAAAAAAAAAAAAAAGTGCTTTGAGGCTTTTCTCTGGGTGGGTTTTTTGTTTTTTTTTAGGATCAGCTGGGCCCTCCATGGTGTCACAGTCACAGTCATCCCATATCAATTATTTGTTAATTTATCTTTGTTGTTCAATAGAAGAGAGGATACATTGTAAGCCGCCCTGAGTCTTCGGAGAAGGGCGGGGTATAAATGTAAACAAAAAATAAAAATAAAAATCTGAAGTTCGGGGTAGAACTGTAGTGTCCTTGGTGCTCTCTGAGCCTGGTAGGTTTCTTGCAGACGTTTCATGACCCAGGTAGGTCACATCATCAGGGCTGGAAGGGAGTAGGATTTGCAGATTGCAGGAGGAGGAGGAGAGGAGGAGTGGGAGGAGGAGGCGAAAGAGGAGGAGGAGGAGGACCTGGGGGAGGAGGAGAAAGAGAAGGAGGAAGAGGAGGAGGAGGAAGAGGAGGAGGAGGAGGAGGAGGAGGAGGAGGAGGAGGAGGAGGAAGAGGAAAAAGAAGAGGAAGAGGCAAAGGAGAAGGAGGAGGATAAGAAGGAGGAAGAGAGGAAGGAGGAACAGGGGGAAAACGAGGAGGAGGAGGAAAAGGAGAAGGAGGAGGAGGAGAGAAGAAGGAAGAGAAGGAGGAGGAGAGGAAGGAGGAGGAGGAGGAGGAGGAGGAGGAGGAGGAGGAAGAGGCAAAGGAGAAGGAGGAGGATGAGAAGGAGGAAGAGAAGAAGGAGGAAGAGGAAATGAGGAGGAGGAGGAAAAGGAGAAGGAGGAGGAGGAGGAGGAGGAGGAAGAGAAGAAGGAGGAAGTGGAGGAAAACGAGGAGGAGGAGGAAAGGAGGAGGAGGAGGAGGAGGAAGAGGAGGAGGAGAGAAGAAGGAAGAGGAGGAGGAGGAGAAGGAGGAGGAGGAGGAGAGGGAGGAAGAGGAGGAGGAAGAGGAGGAGGAGGAGGAGGAGGAAAAGGAGGAGGAGGAGGACTGTGAGGTTCTTGGTGCTCTCTGAGCCTGGTTGTTTTCTTGAAGGCCTTTTATGACCCAACTAGGGAACATCATCAGTGCTAGAAGGGAGTGGGGTTTATTCTCTCTTTATACATTAGAGACTTGCCCTGTTGGGAGTGTTCTTAGTGGTTCCTTGATTAGACTGTGTTTTATTTGTTTATTAGAATTGCCCAGCTCACCTAGAGGAAACTCTTCTCCCTTGATTCCTCTCCGTTTACTATTAGTTTGTTATATACTTCAATCAAGGAGCTACCAACTCGGACCAAGAAATTCACGGTAAATAACAGCTTAATCAAGGAACCGCTATGGAATCAAAGCAAACAATCGAGGCTTCCTGCAGGGTTTATTAGATGGCACCTGCTTATGGGACCCTCTTCAAAGGAAAGTGAGAAATGGCCCCCATCCCACAAAAGAATGCACTCCTGTTTATATAGGTAGTCCACGAACGTATGAACTGAGCCCAAAATTGCTGTTGCTTAGCGAGACACCCGTGAAGTGAGGTTTGCCCCTTTTTATAACCTTCCTTGCCACCGTTGTTAAGTGAATCACTGCAGGTGGGAAGTTTGCAACCCAGTTGTTAAGTGAAACTGAATTCCCTGTTGACTTTGCTCATCAGAAGGTCACCAAAGGGGATCACATGACCAGCGGGGGCATTCAGTCGGCTCAGACAGATTCGGGCGAACCGGTAGTGGCGACCTCGGCACCATACTGTCCTATTTAGCCACATTTTAACATACTAACCACATACTAACCAGAGCATATAAAACATTTGCTAGACCAATTCTTGAATACAGTTCGCCTGTCTGGAACCCATACCACATTTCTGACATCAGTACAATTGAACGTGTCCAGAAATATTTTACAAGAAGAGTTCTCTACTCCTCTGAATACAACAAAATACCTTATGCCACCAGACTTGAAATCCTGGGTTTAGAAAATTTAGAACTACGCCACCTTCGACATGACCTGAGTTTAATTCATAGAATCATCTGCTACAATGTCCTTCCTGTCAAAGACTACTTCAGCTTCAATCGCAACAATACACGAGCACACAATAGATTTAAACTTAATGTGAACCGCTCCAATCTTGATTGCAGAAAATATGACTTCAGAAACAGAGTTGTTAATGCCTGGAATGCACTACCTGACTCTATGGTCTCTTCCCAAAATCCCCAAAGCTTCAACCAAAAACTATTACCATTGACCTCACCCCATTCCTCAGAGGTCTGTAAGGGGCGTGCATAAGAGCACAAGCGTGCCTACCGTTCCTGTCCTATTGTTTCCATTTGTTATATCCAATTAATATAGTTATTACATACTCATACTTATATATATATGGTTATATGCTGTATAGTTATTTCTGTTCTTTCCCCCTCGCCTCAGTCCGAGCGATGGCTTAATTACCCGGCACTATCAGCTCTGGCAGCAAACTAGTGAGCGTATGCCAAGTGTCTCTGTTATCTCCCTTAATGCTGATGAGTCAACAAACAGTACTTCAGCTCTAGTCAAGCAGTTGATTTGCCTGCTACGAAGAGGCATAGCAGCCCTTGCTGCTTTTATATCCTGTGGGGTGTGGCTCCATGACTCAGCACTTCCTAGGCCTGCCCCACCCCTGCTTCTGTTGTTCCCGCCTCTCCTGCCTACAAAACCTAGGGTCCAGCCAGGCCTGATTGCCATCAGCTGGGTCTGGAGGTGTGGCCTGGGGGGAGAAAGAGTCAGGGGACGGAGGCCTCGTTATCTCCTCCACCTGGCCTGCCTCTGGCTCCTGGAGCTGAGCCAGGGAAGCCGGTGCTCCCAAGGTAAGTCCTGATGGCCCTTCCCCCTCACTTTCCAAGTCACTTTCTGGCAGGGGACCCGGCTCGGGGGGCGCAAACACAACAATTTCACGCTTATGTTTATATATACTATTGTGACAAATAAATAAATAAATAAAATTTTCTAAGCCGCGCACATGCATGCAAGTGTGCGTGCGCAGAAGGGGCGCGCATATATTTTGGGTGCCCAGCAAACCGGTGGTAAAATTATGTGAACCCGACCTTTGCATGTGACCCCGGGACACTGCAACCGTCATAAAAATGAGTTGCTTGCCAAGCATCTGAATTTGGATCACTTAACCACGGAGACATTACAATGGCTGTAAGTCATTTCCCCTGTGTGTGTGTGTGTTTGTGTGTCTATGTGTGGGTATGGCTGGGCCTTCGAGTTAGTGCTGACGCCTAGTCCCTGCCTTGAGTAGACTATACAATTTTTTTAAAACAATATTTCTGGTTGCTTCTTGCTGTCTTCTGTGGGCTGAGAGACAGCGGCTGGCTGGAGGCCGCCCAGCTGGCTAATGCAGGATTAGAACTCAGACCACTTCAGCTTCAATCGCAACAATACAAGAGCAAACAATAGATTTAAACTTAATGTTAACCGCTTCAGTCTTGATTGCAGAAAATATGACTTGTGTAACAGAGTTGTTAATGCTTGGAACACACTACCTGACTCTGTGGTCTCTTCTCAAACCCCCAAAAGCTTTAACCAAAAACTGTCTACTATTGACCTCACCCCATTCCTAAGAGGTCCGTAAGGGGCGTGCATAAGAGCACAAAAGTGCCTACCGTTCTTGTCCTATTGTTTCCTTTCATTATATCCAATTAATATAGTTATTGCATGCTTATGCTTATATATATATGCTTGTATATTATATACTTACTTTCATGCTTATGCTTATATATACTGTTGTGACAAAATAAATAAATAAAATAAATTTCCTGGTTTGCAAGCTGGGGCCTTAATCCTAAAACTGCCACTCCAATAGTCTATGGATTCCTTGAAAGAACGAACTTCTCCAATTGAAATAAAATAAAATAATCTGAAATCTGATGTAAACGCTAACCGGCCCGACGTAAAATTTAACTGAGATATCCATCAATTTAAAGGCACTTTAGTTCATGACACTGCATATTAATCCCACGTGGTGTAGAGTCTTTTTTGACAGCATTCCGTACCTCATTTGCTGGCAGAGTGATTAGATTTTAGTCCATGGTCAAGAAAAGTAAATTGTCTCTTAAAGGACTCCTGTGAAGCGGTGGTGCGTGAGATTAAAACAATTTGGACATAATTTTGATATTTTCTTCCATCCCTTCAGCGTTTTTCCTCCTGAGTTGTCTTCGGTTAACTTAGTTTTGACTTTGAAACGTTGGGGGGGGGAGGATAAAAAACCCCATAACTCCATGAGGGCATGATGGGTGTCCAACTGGCCGACACTCGCATGCAATGATGGCGTTGTGTGTTACACTTGTTGCAAAATAAGTTAAATAACTCCCTGTTAAAAGGACACTTAATCCAACCTTTGCTTAATTATTTGCTCAACATAAAATTACTTCAATGGGTCGAGGTCGAATGACTAGCCTTGTGGTGCAACCAAAACAATCTGGAACTGAACACACTCAAAACTGTAGAAATGGTGGTAGACTTTAGGAGAAACCCTTCCATATTTCCACCTCTCACAATACTTGACAACACTCTATAACTGTCTGGTTCGGTTCTGCAACCCAACAAGAAAAACACAGACTTCAGAGGATAATTAGAACTGCAGAAAAAATAATTGCTACCAACCTGCCTTCCATTGAGGACCTGTTTACTGCACGAATCAAGAAGAGGGCCGTGAAAATATTTGCAGATCCCTCACATCCTGGACATAAACTGTTTCAACTCCTACCCTCAAAACGACGCTATAGAGCACTGCACAACAGAACAACTAGACACAAGAACAGTTTTTTCCCGAAGGCCATCACTCTGCTAAACAAATAATTCCCTCAACACTGTCAGACTATTTACTGAATCTGCACTACTATTAATCTTCTCATAGTTCCCATCACCAATCTCTTTCCACTTATGACTGTATGACTATAACTTGTTGCTGGCAATCTTATGATTTATATTTATTTATTTATTTATTTATTTTGTCACAACATCATACAAAAAGATTATATAGTATATACACATATAAACATATATAGGAAGAAGAAAAGAAAAACAATAGGACAGGAACGGTAGGCACGTTTGTGCGCTTATGCACGCCCCTTATGGTCCTCTTAGGAATGGGGTGAGGTCAATAGTAGAAAGTTTTTGGTTAAAGCTATTAGGATTATGGGAAGAGACCACAGAGTCAGGTAAAGTATTCCAAGCACTGATGATTCTGTTGCAGAAGTCATATTTTCTGCAATCTAGATTAAAGCGGTTTACATTAAGTTTAAATCTATTGGTTGCCCTTGTATTATTGCAATTAAAGCTGAAGTAGTCTTTGACAGGAAGGACATTACAATAGATGATTCTGTGAGTTAAACTTAGGTCTTGTCGAAGGCGACGGAGTTCCAGGTTTTCTAAGCCTAGGATTTCAAGTCTGGTGGGATAAGGTATTTTGTTGTTTTCAGAGGAATGGAGAACTCTTCTTGTAAAATATTTCTGGACACGTTCAATTGTATTGATGTCAGAGATGTGGTGAGGGTTCCAAACAGGTGAGCTGTATTCTAGAATTGGTCTAGCAAATGTTTTATATGCTCTGGTTAGTAGTGTGGTGTTTTGGAAAAGAAGCTACATAAAATTAGGTTTACAACTCTTAGAGCTTTTTGCTATGTAGTTGCAGTGGGCTTTGGCACTTAGATCATTTGACATGAAAACTCCAAGGTCTTTAACGGGATGGGGTCGTCTGTAAGGTAATGTCCATCTAGTATGTACTTAGTTTTAGAGTTCTTTTTCCTATATGTAAGACTGAGCATTTGCTGGTTGAAATTTGGAGCTGCCAATTTTAGACCAAGCGGTTAGATGGTCAAGGTCGTTTTGAATGATAGAAGTGTTGTCTGTGGTGTTAAATAGTTTGACATCGTCAGCAAAGAGAACACAATTACTTGAGATATGGTCACAAAGATCATTAATGTATAGAATAAAGAGTGTTGGTCCAAGGACGCTGCCTTGAGGAACGCCACTCTTGACAGGAACAGGATTTGATAAAGCATTGCCAATTTTGACCACTTGTTGTCTGTTAGACAGAAAAGCAGATATCCATTTGTGGAGGGGTCCTGAGATGCCATAGGATGTTAGTTTAAGGAGAAGTTTATCGTGTACTACTGAGTCAAAAGCTTTGCAGAAGTCTATGTAGATTGCATCTATTGATTTGCCTTGATCTAGATTTGAAGTCCATATGTTTTGCAGTGGAGAAGTTGTAAGTTACATGATAACTTTTCCTGAAACCAAATTGTTTGTTGGAGAGTAGGTTGTTAGTTTCTAAGTGTGAGGTAATGGATTGATTGATGATAGATTCCATGACTTTGCAGGTGACGCAGCAAAGGGAGATCGGTCTGTAGTTTTCGACTAAGCTGGGGTCTCCTTTTTTGAAGATGGGGATGACTGTGGCTAGTGACCAAAGTTTGGGAAGAGAACTGGTAGTGAAAGCTTTATCAAAGATAATACTTAGGGGTTCAGCTATATTAATGGAAAGTTTTTTTAAGAAATATGCACATAGACCATCAGGTCCAATAGAAAGCGATGGTTTTAAGTTGTGAAGAGCTTTACCAACGTTGTCTTCTGTGAAATCTATATGAGTTAAATCATCATAGTCATTGCTGGTTCGTTTGTGGAATGTTGGATATGTGTTATCGGAGTTAACAAAAACTGAGCCAAAGAAAATGTTGAAGAGGTTTGCTTTGACTGTTTCGTCATTGCATTCTTTGTTGTTAGAATCTTTTAGTGGTGGGATGGATCTTGAATCTTTAAGTTTACTGTTGACAAAATTATAAAAGGCACGATTGGAATTTGTGCGTAGAAGGTTTTCTTCTTGCTTGGTGTGGTAATTTGTGCATTCAGTTTTAATTTGGTTGCATATGTTTCTGTAACGGTTTCTGAAGTTTGTAACATAGCCTTTTTTGTTTCTTTTCCAGAGGATTTTTTTGATTGAAGCTTTTTATTGATATGGGTAGTTTGTTTTCTTGGACATGGTAGTCATTCGTGGTACATATAATTTAATGACTCTATTGATTTCAAGTAGGAAGATTCTATAGAGGTCATCAGCGGTTATGCAGGTTGCAAACAGATTTTGCCAGTTCAGAAGTGAAAGATCGTTGTTTATAAGGTCGTAATTGGCTTTCTTGAAGTTGTAGTTGGGAGTTCTGGTGTTATGGCGATTTAAGTATGGACGTATATTGAGACGAAAATCAATCATGCAGTGGTCACTGTTTGAAAAAGGTTCTTTAATTTGTATTCCGTAAATTGAGTTTGGATTGTTGCAGAAGATGAGGTCAAGGCAGTTGTTGAGTCTTGTATTGTTAGTTACAAGTTGTTCAAGACCTAGGTTTGTAACAGCGTTGTATAGTGTAGTATGGATTGGGTCAGTTGAACATTCATTGGTTGTCCAGTTAATGAGAGGTAGATTTAAGTCACCCAGGAAGATAAGAGGGTATGGGCAAGAGGTAGTCCATGTTAGCATTGAGGTTAGCATATTTGCGTGGGTAATGTCATAGTCGGGGGCTCTGTAGCATAGTAAGAATCAAGAGTAGTGTCAAGGGATAGGTCGATACTATAGTTTCAGGAAGAGAGAGTTTATGTGCTACTTGGATATTTTTAGATTCAGTGTCTTTTGTAAAGATAGCCACTCCACCACCTCTTCGGTTTTCCCGATCTGATCGATAGACTTGATATTCTTTGTTTGAGATAATGGAGTCAGGAAGGGATGAATTCAGCCATGTTTCACAAACAAAAATGATATCAAATGTGCCACTGTTTAATAAGAGGATAAATTCAGGTAATTTGTTGACTATGCTTCTTGCATTTATCAATTTGCATTTGAGATCTGATATGATTGGTGTTGAAGAGGTAAGGGGCGTGCATACCTAGTTTTGGGTGTTAGTAGGTTGGGGGTTGTGGACAATAGATGGTTGTATAGATGGTTGGATGGTAGTTTGGGTGTTTGGATGGATGGTTGATTGGATGGCTGGTTGGGTGGATTGTTGGGTGGCTATATATATATATATATATATATATATATATATATATATATATATATATATATATATATATATATATATATATATATATATATATATAATTGATATATTGATCATCAATTGTGTTGTAAATGTTGTACCTTGATGAAGGTATCTTTTCTTTTATGTACACTGAGAGCGTATGCATCAAAGACAAATTCCTTGTGTGTCCAATCACACTTGGCCAATAAAGAATTCTATTCTATTCTATTCTATTCTATTCTATTCTATTCTATTCTATTCTATTCTATTCTATTCTATTCTATTATTCTATTCCTTTTAAGTCCACTGAGAGAATATGCACCAAAGACAAATTCCTTGTGTGTCCAATCACACTTGGCCAATAAAAAAAAAAAATTCTATTCTAACTTAAACCTGGATTTTTTTCTGCTGTGGCCACATTTATTTAACTGCTTTCTTACAAGTTCTACAAGTTTTCCCTTTTCTTCACCTTTCTCCCTCACTCTCTCATCAAGGAGCAGGAGGTGGATTTGTCTATATTTTATTTCATTTCATTTTCATTTCATTTTATTTTATTTCATTTCATTTTATTATTTCCTTTTTTAATTTCATTTCATTTTATTATTTCATTTTATTTTACTTCATTTCATTTCATTATTTTATTTTATTGTTTTATTTTATTTTACTATATTATTTTATTTTGTATTTTATATTATTTTTTATTTATGTTACTATTTTTTATTTTTATTTTTATTTTAGGTAAAGGTAAAGGTTCCCCTCCCACATATGTGCTAGTCATTCCCGACTCTAGGGGGCGGTGCCCATCTCCGTTTCAAAGCTGAAGAGCCAGCGCTGTCCGAAGACGTCTCCGTGGTCATGTGGCCAGCATGATTCAATGCCAAAGGCATGGAACGCTGTTACCTTCCCACCAAAGGTGGTCCCTATTTTTCTACTTGCATTTTTTTACATGCTTCTAACTGCTAGGTTGGCAGAAGCTGGGACAAGGAACGGGAGCTCAACCCCCTTACGCAGCACTAGGGATTCGAACTGCTGAACTGCCGACCTTTTGATCGACAAGCTCAGCGTCTTAGCCATTGAGAAGCCGCTTTTGAACTGCTAGGTTGGGAGAAGATTTTATTTTCCATTTTATTTTATTTTATTTTACTTTACTATTTTATTTTATCATTTTATTTTTTATTTCAATTTATTATTTTATTTTATATATTATTTTATTTTACTTTACTTAATTTTCTACGATGCCATCAAGAGAGCAAAAGAAATGAAATGGAAATGGTCACCTAGGAAGAAGAACTGACGGTGGGTGGATCAAGGCAGTCACAGAATGGAATCCACTTGATCCAAACCTTCCACAAATGAGATCTAACACAAGGTGGATCAACAACATCTGCAAGAATTGCGGGCCTAATTGTTGAGAGAAAGCTCAAGATCACAGCAATGGAAATTTGGGGGTCAAATTTGTGGCCGTAAGTCAAAGACTACCTGTATTTCCAGTTTATTCTGCTTCCCATCTGTTTTTTTTTGTTGTTGTTGTTTTTTTTGGGGTGGATATAAAATTTGGGAAGCAAACCCATTTGCTGCCTTCCATCCTCAAAGTCTCTCTCTCTCTCTTTTTTTAATCCATAGAAGCAAGATAGTTCTTTATCTAAATCAATTACCACTGAGGAGTAATTAGAGCTGTATATTTAACCGGGCTTAAATCATCTTTGATTGAAATCCCTGAGAAAGCTTGTTATTGTAAATGGTATTTCATTGCTGGCAATTTTTTTTTTTTTGGAGGGGTTCCTTTAATCTTTCTTCTTGCGACTATTCTAAGAAAAATGCCTTGTTTCTTAACCAACTTTATTATCCAAAACCTCTTTGGTGGGGCGTAATAGGTTGGCTGGGATTTTTCTTTTTCCATTTCGCATGAGGCCTAATGAGTACCATACTTTTTCGAGTATAAGATACACTTCCCCCCCCAAAAATGAGGGCAGAAATGTTGGTGCATCTTATACACCGAATACAGCCATTTTTGGCCTCCCGAAACCCCGCCCTGCACGTCCCGTTTTTGCCAAAAACAGGCCCATTTTTCACAAAAATGGGATCCGCAGAGGGTTTGGGAGGCCTGCAGAGTGCTCCTGGAGGCCGGGGAGGGCAAAAACTATATTTTTTTTCTTGTTTT
Organism: Ahaetulla prasina; assembly: GCF_028640845.1. Taxonomy (NCBI): domain Eukaryota; kingdom Metazoa; phylum Chordata; class Lepidosauria; order Squamata; family Colubridae; genus Ahaetulla; species Ahaetulla prasina. The sequence continues at coordinate 5,847,195 of NC_080541.1, forward strand.
CCTCTTCAAAATCTTACTGCGTCTTATACTCCGGGGTGTCTTATAGTCCGAAAAATACGGTAGTTACTACAATTATGTTTTAGGGAGATCAGTTTGTTTTACCTCAAAAAGTTCTTTCTCGTTCCATCCTGTCAAAGACGAGAGAGGATTCAACCTTGGTCCCTTTAAGACTTGTGGACTTCAACTCCCAGAGTCCCACAACCAGCAAAACTGGCTGAGGGACTCTGGGAGTTGAAGTCCACAAGTCTTAAAGGGACCAAGGTTGGAGACCCCTGCTTTAGAAGGATTGACAAGGAATGAAAATCTGAGCATCACATAGACAAATCAACAGAAGCATCTGGAAAGGGTGGATAAAAAAAATAGTCAAAATGGCAGCCTTCTTTGAAAATGTATATTGCAGGTTGAGAACCAGTTCGGTGTAGTGGTTAAAGTGCTGGCTGAGAAACCTGGAGATGGCGAGTTCTAGTTCTACCATAGCCATGGTAGCTGGTTGGACAACTTTGGGCCAATCACCGGGAGACAGGGAGTTCTAGTCCCACCTTGGAAACAAACTTTGGCTGAGTGACTGAGCCAATCACCAAGAGACGGTGAGTTCTAGTCCCACCTTAGGAATGAAAGTTGGCTAGGTGACTTTGGGCCGATCACCAGGAGACTGTGAGTTCTAGTCTCATCTTAGGAACAAAAGCTGGCTGGGTGACTTTGGACTGATCACCAGAAGATGGTGAGTTCTTGTCTCTCCTTAAGCCTGAAAGCCATCTGAGTGACTTCGAGCCAATCACCAGGAGACTGTGAGTTCTAGTCCCACTTTAGGCAGAAAGCGAGCCGGGTGAATGGGCTGGTCCCTGTCTGTCAGCCCATCTCACCTCACCAGGTTGTTGTTGTGAGGAAACTAGGAGGAGGGAGGCATATTGGGTATGTTCCCATCTTGAGTTATTTAAACATAAATACAAAAATCAAAGAAATAAATACATATCAAAAGAGGTACGAAGACCTCTGGAATAGCGTTCCCCAACGGTAGCTCCTTGAAAAACATCCGTTCTTGTTCTTTTTCGTACCTCAATTTCAATACATCAACAGCTCCAAGTTATCATTTAGGCCCTGTTTAGATGTGATAAAATCCAGAATGTTTTCCCGGAGGGCTCAAGATCATTTCTTCCATTTATCTTGTTGAAACCGTGATTTTCCTCATTCTCTGTTTGTGGAGAAAGAGCTGCTGCTGTCAACTTGTTCCGTGCCAGATTAATTGATGTTTCTCTTAGACCCCCGGTGACACTTTAATTCCGTAGTTTGGTCTAGCGGTGTTGATTTTGTTACCTTTCGGTCAACGTTTACTTGATCGAGAAAAGTCTGGGATGTGATTGCAATTATATTCCTTTTGAACGCAGACCTGGTGATTTTTCGAAAAGGCTTAAAATTGTTTTTTTTTAAAAAATATATATATATATCAACCGCCAGGGGAGGCAGCCCGCTTTGACTCCAAAGCTAATTGCAAAGATTTGCAATTGCCAAAAACTTTCATCTCGGAGGTTGATTGTTCCTTTTCAAAAGATGAAAGAGGTTTCAACCTGGGGCTTTCCAGATGCGCCTAGCGACAATGGAGTCTCTTTCGCCGATCTTCCCAAATTGCCTTTTCAGGGGGGGAAAAAAGAACACGCTCTCGTGTTTATGAATTCCGAGCGATGTTTCTTCCCCTCTGCTTCTTCTCCGGTAATCACTTTAAGGCCCCCGGCTTTTGCAAGTGCACTTAGTAGCAATAAAAATAATAAGCCCGCGGTTGCACATGCAAATCGAATTGGCACGGAACTTCAAGCAAATATTTACACAACAGCTGGGCATCGCGGCAGTTCCCCCTGCTGGAGTCGCAGAGAGTGTGACTTATAATAAGAGCAACCTGTTTGTGAGGATTGAAATGGCGGTGGTTTTTATGGCCTCCCGATCTTAATGAGATAGGCCAATTACGGTCCACTTAAAGGAAGGCTTTGTTCTGGGGCTCGGAGGATCTTTTGTGGGAATTGAGGTTTATTCTTTAAGTGTTTCTCGTATTAGCTGGGAGGCCTTGTGACGCCATCTGTGGAGCCGTTTCCTCTCTCTTAGCAATGAGACAACCAGCAAGGCCTTGCAAAATTCCACTTAATTCCCCCTGGGGTGAACTTCAGCATCTGTACTCAGTACCGCTTCACTTTTCAGGGAACTGAATATTTATGGTTGCAATTGATTACTCACTGGAGTCAACTGGACTATCAGTGGTTCACAAGTACATACACTTCTGTGCCGATTTTCTTTCCCAATGCCTAAAAGTATACAATTACAGATGAGGAATTCCTTGAGTCTGTAGTCTTTTTTTATGTATATGTGATAGGATGAGCCACTAGCAGGGGTGAAATGCTCCCGGTTTGGACTGGATCGTCCAATCCAGTAGTGATGGTGGCGGGTGGTTCGGAGAACCAGTAGCAAAAATCCCTGCCCCCCCCTCCATGCTCAGCTGAGGCAAGTGATCATCAGAGGGTTTTTTTTTTTTACTTTTAAAAGTATTTTTTCTTCAGCTGAAGAGGTTGTAAAAATGTTTTAAAGGGTTCTGACAATCAGGCAACTCAGTTGGGATCATCAGAACCCTTTAAAAGCATTTTTTACAACCTCTTACAACCTCTTGTACTTTTTTTTTAAAGTAAAAAAAAAGTTGGCCATGCCCACCCAGTCACATTACTCCCCCCCACCAAGCCACGCCCACAGAACCTGTAGTAACAAATTTTACATTTCACTACTGGCCACTAGTGTGTAAACTGAAGGCAAACTCCACTCCCTTCCAGCCCTGGTGATGTTACTTAGTTTGGTAATGAAATGTCATCTCAGAACCATTGCACCACATCTTTCAAAAAACCTGGAACACCAGGGAACCACTAGAGGACTGGAAAAGAGTTGTTGTGGTTCCCATTTTCAAAAACAAAAAACAAAAAAACAGACCCAGGAAACTACAGACCAATCAACCTAACATCAATACCCAGGAAGATACTGGAAAAGATAATAAAAAAATAGATCTGCCAACACCTAGAAATGAGTAAAGTGATAATTAGCAGTCAGCACGGGTTTGTTAAAAACAGATCATGCCAAACCAATCATATTTCATTCTTCAACATAGGGACTAAATTAACAGACCAGCAAAATACTACGTCGACATAATATACTTAGACTTCAGCAAGGCATTCGACCAAGTAGACCACAACCTACTTCTTTGTAAGCTAGAAAAAATGTGGGCTAGATAGCTTCATCACCAGATGAATTCGCAACTGGCTGACAAACTGTACTCAAGGAGTAGTCCTTAATGGGTCTAAGTCTACATGGAGAGAAGTAAGCAGTGGTGCTACAAGGTTCCGTCTTAGGCCCAGTACTCTTCAATATCTTCATAAATGACTTAGATGAGGGAATAGAAGGGGAACTCACCAAATTTGCAGATGATACTAAGCTGGCAAGAATAGCTAACACTCTAGAAGATAGGCTTAAGATCCAGATGGATCTTGACAGACTTGAACACTGGGCCCTATCTAACAAAATGGAATTCAATGTAGAGAAAAGTAAAGTCTTACACTTAGGTAAGAAAAACCAAAATCACACATATAAACTGGGGGAAACCAGGCTTAATAGTAGTGACTGTGAGAGGGATCTTGGAGTCTTAGTGGACAATCAGCTAAATATGAGCCAGCAGTGTGCAGCGGCAGCCAAAAAAGCTAATGCAATCCTAAATTGTATTAACAGAGGGATACAATTAAGATCAAGTGAAGTACTAATACCATTCTATAAAGCCCTAGTAAGACCACACCTAGAGTACTACATCCAGTTTTGATCACCACACTATAAAAATGTTGCTGAGATTCTATAAAGAATGCAAAGAAGAGCAACCAGGATGATTAGGGGATTAGAGGCTAAAACATATGATGAACGGTTGCAGGAACTGGGCATGGCTAGTCTAGTGAAGAGAAGGACCAGGGGAGACATGATAACAGTGTTCCAATATTTAGAGGCTGCCCCAGAGAAGAAGGGGTCAAGCTGTTTTCCAAAGCACCTGAAGGCCAGACAAGGAATAATGGATGGAAACTGAACAAGGAGAGATTCAACCTGGAAATAAGGAGAAATTTCCTGACAGTGAGAACAATCAAGCAATGGAACAGAAGTTACCTTCAGAAGTTGTGGGAGCTTCATCCCTGGAGGCTTTCAAGAAAAGATTGGACTGCCATTTGTCAGAAATGGTGTAGGGTCTCTTGCTTGAGCAGGGGGTTGGACTAGATGATGTGTAAGGTCCCTTCCAACTCTGTTAATCTCTTAAATCTGTCTTCAAGAAAACAACCAAGCTCAGCCAGCATCAAGAATTTTATAGACCTCCTCCTCTCCACAAATCCCATTGCCTTTTAACACTGATGTTGTCTAGTTGGGCCATGAGACATCTGCATGGAAACAATCAAGTTCAGGGAGCACCAATGACCCCACAGTCCTCCTCCTCCTCCTCCTCCTCCTCCTCCTCCTTCTCCTCTTCACAAACCCCTAGCACTGATGATGTTTATCTAGTTGGGTCATGAAACCTATGCAGGGAAACCACCAAGCTCAGAGAGCACTAAGGACCCCACAGTCCTCCTCCTCCTTCTCCTCCTCTTCCTCCTCTCCAGAATTCCCATCCTCTTCTAGCACTGATGATGTTACCTAGTTGGGCCATGAAACATCTGCAAGAAACAACCAAGCTCAGGGAGCACCAATGATCCCACAGTCCTCCTCCTCCTCTCCACAGTGATGGATGTGCACTGATGTTTCCTAGTTGGGCCATGAAACATCTGCAAGAAAACAACCAAGCTCAGAGAAAACCATGCACTTCACAAATCCTGGGTTTTAAGCAGTGGTGAAATCAATTTTTTTTTTACTACTAGTTCTGTGGGCGTGGCTTGGTGGGCATGATGTGGGTTGGTAGGCGTGGCTTAGTGGGAGTGGCAGGGGAAGGATACTGCAAAATCTCCATTCCCACCCCACTCCAGGGGAAGGTTACTGCAAAATCCCCATTCCCTCCCCACTGCAGGGGAAGGTTACTGCAAAACCCCCATTCCCTCCCCACTGCAGGGGAAGGTTACTGCAAAATCCCCATTCCCTCCCCACTCCTGATGGAAGGATATTGCAAAATCTCCATTCCCACCCCACTCTGGGGCCAGCCGGAGGTGGTATTTGCCGGTTCTTCGAACTGCTCAAAATTTCTGCCACTGGTTCTCCAAACTGCTCAAAGTTTCCACTACCAGTTCTCCAGAACTTGTCAGAACCTGCTGGATTTCACCCCAGGTTTTAAACTATTCAGTCTTTGGCTCTCTTTGTTATATATTCTTCGTTTCTCTTTTGGAGATGTGTCAAAAATTAAACTGTTTTCCATTCTGCAGACCTTCCCGAGCCTCCGCGCAGGTCCATCTGCAATTGTTCCGGTCTTTGTTAGGTGTCATTTCTATAAGAATGAGGAGCAGCATTTCTTGTTTTGACCTCCCACATCCCGAAAGTCTACAAATTGGTCTGGTACAAAAGCCCTGGAAGTCTTATCTGAAAAATGGCCGAAAGGTAGAAGAGATTCACTGTTCCTGCAAACTAAAACTTAGCTATGCAAAAACACTCCCACCCACCTCCTAAAAAAAACCCACAGCAAGGCTGTTGATTGGACAATACTGGAAGAAAAAAGAGTTACCTACAATAGAAGAATGGATATTGAAAGTTACTAACTTGGCTGAGATGGCTAAAATCACAGCCTTTTTGAAAGACAATACGCAGGAAAGATATTTAATTGAATGGAAAAATGGATTGATTATTTACAAAACAGATATCAGATTAAGAGATATCAGATTGCCTTTGAATAATTAGGATGTATTATTTTATATAATGGGGGGTGGGTTAGGAAATGAAAAGACTTGGATGAGGTTAATTGGATTAGAAGGGAAAATTTTACTCTATGTTTGGTTTATGTATAACAATACCTTGTGATTGACCTGGGAAGCCGGGGAGGGGGGGTGAAGGGAGGGGGGAAGAGGGTTTTGCGGGGGGGGAGGGGGGGAAAGGGGAAAAAATGTTTTTGTTTGTTAAAACTTTTTCAATAAAAAAACAACAACCACAGAACTTAAAAAAAAAACAAGTGAGATTAAAATATCCTGTATGCATTTGTCAGGACTTTGGACTTAGGTTCCCATCAGAGATACAGCTAAAAATCTAATTCAGTTCTTGTTCTGCCACAGAAAAATCAATTTTTTTTATTGGTTTTCTTTTTTGGGGGGGGGTTTCCTTTTTTGCATATTCTATCTTTTTTGTCTTGTTCATTGTAGCTTTTCTTATTCTTTATATTTTCTTATTGCCATCTTTAATAAAAAAAAATTTTTTTTAAAAGGAAATCTATATTACCAGCACTATCATTCCTAACCTCAGGGTATCTTCTTCAACACTATCAACTTGGCCCGGTGAAAACGTCCCACAATTATCAATGCAGTTTCACTTAGCTTCCAATTAAAATGTTTTCTTAGCTTCAGAACCTCTTTCTGATAGCCAACCCCTCCTGGATTGAGTTCTTCTCTACTTAGCCCCAACTGCAGAATTATGACATCATAGAATCATGGAGGGGACACGGTGGCTCAGGGGCTAGGACGTTGAGCTTGTCGATCGAAAGGTCGGCAGCTCAGCGGTTCGAATCCCTAGTGCTGCCATGTAATGGGGTGAGCTCCCGTTACTTGTCCCAGCTTCTGCCAACCTAGCAGTTTCAAACGCACCTAAAAATGCAAGTAGAAAAAATAGGAACCACCTTGGTGGGAAGGTAACAGCGTTCCATGCCTTTGGCATTTAGTCATGCCGGCCAGATGACCACGGAGATGTCTTCGGACAGCGCTGGCTCTTCGGCTTTGAAACAGAGATGAGCACCGCCCCCTAGAGTCGGCAACGACTAGCACGTATGTGCGAGGGGAACCTTTACCTTTACCTTTAGAATCATGGAATCATGGAATCATAGTACCATTGAACCATGAAATCATGTAATCATAGAACCATGGAACCATGGAACCATGGAATCATGGATTCATGGAACTATAGAATCATGGAATCATAGAACCATAGCACCATAGTATCATGGAATCATAAAACCGTTGAACCATGGAGTCATGGAATAAAAAAACATAAAATCATGGACACATGGAATCATAGAACATAGAACCATAGAATCATAGAACTATAGAATCATAGAACCATAGTACCATGGAACCATGGATTCATGGAACTATAGAATCATGGAATCAGAGAACCATAGAATCATGGAATTATAGAATCACAGAACCATAGAATCATGGAATCATAAAACCATTGAACCATGGAGTCATGAATAAAAAAACATAGAATCATGGAATCATAGAATCATGGAGTCATAGAACCATAGTACCATGGAACCATGGATTCATGGAACTATAGAACCATGGAATCATAAAACCATTGAACCATGGAGTCATGAATAAAAAAAAACATAGAATCATGGAATCAGAGAACCACAGAATCATGGAATCATAAAACCATTGAACCATGGAGTCATGGAATAAAAAAACATAAAATCATGGACACATGGAATCATAGAACATAGAACCATGGAATCATAGAACTATAGAATCATAGAACCATAGTACCATGGAACCATGGATTCACGGAACTATAGAATCATGGAATCAGAGAACCATAGAATCATGGAATCAGAGAATCACAGAACCATAGAATCATGGAATCATAAAACCATTGAACCATGGAGTCATGAATAAAAAAACATAGAATCATGGAATCATAGCACCACAGAATCATGGAATCGGAGAACCATAGAATCATGGAGTCATAGAACCATAGAACCATGGAATTATAGAATCATGGAATCATGGAGTCATAGAACCATGGAATCACAGAACCACATAATCATGTAATCATAGAACCATAGAATCATAGGGCTGGAAGGGACCTTGAAGGTCTTCTAGTCCAAACCCCTGCCCAAGGTAGTAGTCCTTACACCATCCCATCAAATGGCCGTTCAGCCTTTTTGCTTGGTTTTGTTTTTTGAAATCCTCGGTGCCCCTTCGCTCAGGCAAAAGGAATGTCGCATTCTCCATTTTCCATGGGTCAGAGGTGATCTGGAAGAAACACTGCAAGACCCCTAGTCCCTCAAGGACGGCCTCTCAAAATCCCGCCCTTTGCTTCTTGGGAACAAGGAATCTTGCTCTGCCTCCCTTCAGCTCCCCTTTCGAATTTGTATGGCGTGTGCATTCTTTCAAGCATCACATTAAAACACATTCCATTTTCTAGCCCAATGCGACTGTAACATTCTTCGGCAAGGCAGAATCGATTAACGTCCTACAAGGTCTGTCTGCCTCTCCGCCTCTCTCGGGTTACTTATGAACTAGTGGGGGTGAAATCAGAAGGGGGAACAAATGAAGACGGATGAAATTTGTACCTGGGCAAATAAGGAGGGCTCAGCAATCCCACCTTCACCAAAATAACAATAATAACAATAAAATAGGACAAGGAAAGGTCAGCATTACCTGGGAGATTGGTAAAAGCAAAAAATAAAACTAAAAATAATAGTCGTAGTGTGAGAGGCGGTCTCATTTTTCAAGGTGGCCTTTAACCACCTCATAGACACACAGTTTTCAGTATCTTAGGAGGAGATGCGTCCTTATCGTTTATTTGATTTCATTCCTGCTCCATAATTAATTAACCCTCCTCCTATTTTCCCCAATAACAACTCTGTGAGGTGGGTTCGGCTGAGAGACATGGACAGGCCCAAAGTCTCTCAGTGAGTTTTTATGCCTAAGGGAGGGACTACAACTCTCCTGGTGATTGGCCCACAGCCAACCAGCGAGCTTTCATGGCTAAGGCAAAACTAGAACTCACTATCTCCTAGTGAATGGTCCTAGGTCACACACCCAGCTTTCATGCCTAAGGTGGACTAGAACTCATAATTTACTGATGATTGGTCCGAAGTCACCCAGCGTGTTTCATGCCTAAGGCAGGACTAGAACTCACTATCTCCTGGTGATTGGTCCTAAGTCACCCAGTCAGTTTTCATGCCCAAGATGGACTAGAGCTCATAGCTTACTGATGATTGGCCAAAAGTCATCCAGTTCATGCCTAAGGCAGAACTAGAACTCACTATCACCTAGTGAATGGTCTCAAATCACCCAGTTAGCTTTCATGCCTAAGGTGGACTAGAGCTTAGCGTCTCCAGTCACTTATTTATTTATTTATTTATTTATTTTGTCACAACAATACATGTAACTATCATACAGAAAGGTTGTATAGTATATAAAGGTATAAGCATATATAAATAGGAAAAAGAAAAGAAAAACAATAGGACAGGAACGGTAGGCACATTTGTGCGCTTATGCACGCCCCTTATGGTCCTCTTAGGAATGGGGTGAGGTCAATAGTAGAAAGTTTTTGGTTAAAGCTTTTAGGATTATGAGAAGAGATCACAGAATCTGGTAAAGTGTTCCAAGCACTGATGATTCTGTTACAGAAGTCATATTTTTTGCAATCTAGATTAAAGCGATTGACATTAAGTTTAAATCTATTAGTTGCTCTAGTATTATTGCAATTAAAGCTGAAGTAGTCTTTGACAGGAAGGACATTACAATAGATGATTCTGTGAGTTAAACTTAGGTCTTGTTGAAGGCGACGGAGTTCCAAGTTTTCTACACCGAGGATTTCAAGTCTGGTGG